>NW_028127405.1:0-39103 GCF_965231255.1 Vanellus vanellus
GGCCCTCTCTGCTTTCCTGAGCACTCTATCCTCAAAAGCACCTTTTTTCACTTTCGGCGCTCTCTGGAGCAAAAAAGACAAACGTCCAGCTTTTGCTGCCACAGCAAAAGTGCCAGCGGGGAAAAGTGATGCTGGTTCTCACTGCCTCCTGGAACCCCTTCAAATGCCCCAGACAATTTGGCCCTCTCTGCTTTCCTGAGGACTCTATCCTCAAAAGCACCTTTTTTCACTTTCGGCGCTCTCTGGAGCAAAAAAGACAAACGTCCAGCTTTTGCTGCCACAGCAAAGGTGCCAGCGGGGAAAAGTGATGCTGGTCCTCACTGCCTCCTGGAACCCCTTCAAATGCCCCAGACAATTTGGCCCTCTCTGCTTTCCTGAGCACTCTATCCTCAAAAGCACCTTTTTTCACTTTCGGCGCTCTCTGGAGCAAAAAAGACAAACGTCCAGCTTTTGCTGCCACAGCAAAGGTGCCAGCGGGGAAAAGTGATGCTGGTCCTCACTGCCTCCTGGAACCCCTTCAAATGCCCCAGACAATTTGGCCCTCTCTGCTTTCCTGAGGACTCTATCCTCAAAAGCACCTTTTTTCACTTTTGGCGCTCTCTGGAGCAAAAAAGACAAACGTCCAGCTTTTGCTGCCACAGCAAAAGTGCCAGCGGGGAAAAGTGATGCTGGTTCTCACTGCCTCCTGGAACCCCTTCAAATGCCCCAGACAATTTGGCCCTCTCTGCTTTCCTGAGGACTATATCGTCAAAAGCACCTTTTTTCACTTTCGGCGCTCTCTGGAGCAAAAAAGACAAACGTCCAGATTTTGCTGCCACAGCAAAGGTGCCAGCGGGGAAAAGTGATGCTGGTTCTCACTGCCTCCTAGAACCCCTTCAAATGCCCCAGACAATTTGGCCCTCTCTGCTTTCCTGCAGACTCTATCCTCAAAAGCACCTTTTTTCACTTTCTCTGGAGCAAAAAAGACAAACGTCCAGCTTTTGCTGCCACAGCAAAAGTGCCAGCGGGGAAAAGTGATGCTGGTTCTCACTGCCTCCTGGAACCCCTTCAAATGCCCCAGGCAATTTGGCCCTCTCTGCTTTCCTGAGCACTCTATCCTCAAAAGCACCTTTTTTCACTTTCGGCGCTCTCTGGAGCAAAAAAGACAAACGTCCAGCTTTTGCTGCCACAGCAAAAGTGCCAGCGGGGAAAAGTGATGCTGGTCCTCACTGCCTCCTGGAACCCCTTCAAATGCCCCAGACATTTTGGCCCTCTCTGCTTTCCTGAGGACTCTATCCTCAAAAGCACCTTTTTTCACTTTCGGCGCTCTCTGGAGCAAAAAAGACAAACGTCCAGCTTTTGCTGCCACAGCAAAAGTGCCAGCGGGGAAAAGTGATGCTGGTTCTCACTGCCTCCTGGAACCCCTTCAAATGCCCCAGACAATTTGGCCCTCTCTGCTTTCCTGAGGACTCTATCCTCAAAAGCACCTTTTTTCACTTTCGGCGCTGTCTGGAGCAAAAAAGACAAACGTCCAGCTTTTGCTGCCACAGCAAAGGTGCCAGCGGGGAAAAGTGATGCTGGTCCTCACTGCCTCCTGGAACCCCTTCAAATGCCCCAGACAATTTGGCCCTCTCTGCTTTCCTGAGGACTCTATCCTCAAAAGCACCTTTTTTCACTTTCGGCGCTGTCTGGAGCAAAAAAGACAAACGTCCAGCTTTAGCTGCCACAGCAAAGGTGCCAGCGGGGAAAAGTGATGCTGGTTCTCACTGCCTCCTGGAACCCCTTCAAATGCCCCAGACAATTTGGCCCTCTCTGCTTTCCTGAGGACTCTATCCTCAAAAGCACCTTTTTTCACTTTCGGCGCTCTCTGGAACAAAAAAGACAAACGTCCAGTATTTGCTGCCACAGCAAAAGTGCCAGCGGGGAAAAGTGATGCTGGTTCTCACTGCCTCCTGGAACCCCTTCAAATGCCCCAGACAATTTGGCCCTCTCTGCTTTCCTGAGGACTCTATCCTCAAAAGCACCTTTTTTCACTTCCGGCGCTCTCTGGAGCAAAAAAGACAAACGTCCAGATTTTGCTGCCACAGCAAAGGTGCCAGCGGGGAAAAGTGATGCTGGTCCTCACTGCCTCCTGGAACCCCTTCAAATGCCCCAGACAATTTGGCCCTCTCTGCTTTCCTGAGCACTCTATCCTCAAAAGCACCTTTTTTCACTTTCGGCGCTGTCTGGAGCAAAAAAGACAAACGTCCAGCTTTTGCTGCCACAGCAAAGGTGCCAGCGGGGAAAAGTGATGCTGGTTCTCACTGCCTCCTGGAACCCCTTCAAATGCCCCAGACAATTTGGCCCTCTCTGCTTTCCTGAGGACTCTATCCTCAAAAGCACCTTTTTTCACTTTCGGCGCTGTCTGGAGCAAAAAAGACCAACGTCCAGCTTTTGCTGCCACAGCAAAGGTGCCAGCGGGGAAAAGTGATGCTGGTCCTCACTGCCTCCTGGAACCCCTTCAAATGCCCCAGACAATTTGGCCCTCTCTGCTTTCCTGAGGACTCTATCCTCAAAAGCACCTTTTTTCACTTCCGGCGCTGTCTGGAGCAAAAAAGACAAACGTCCAGCTTTTGCTGCCACAGCAAAGGTGCCAGCGGGGAAAAGTGATGCTGGTCCTCACTGCCTCCTGGAACCCCTTCAAATGCCCCAGACAATTTGGCCCTCTCTGCTTTCCTGAGGACTCTATCCTCAAAAGCACCTTTTTTCACTTCCGGCGCTGTCTGGAGCAAAAAAGACAAACGTCCAGCTTTTGCTGCCACAGCAAAGGTGCCAGCGGGGAAAAGTGATGCTGGTCCTCACTGCCTCCTGGAACCCCTTCAAATGCCCCAGACAATTTGGCCCTCTCTGCTTTCCTGAGGACTCTATCCTCAAAAGCACCTTTTTTCACTTTCGGCGCTCTCTGGAACAAAAAAGACAAACGTCCAGCTTTTGCTGCCACAGCAAAAGTGCCAGCGGGGAAAAGTGATGCTGGTTCTCACTGCCTCCTGGAACCCCTTCAAATGCCCCAGACAATTTGGCCCTCTCTGCTTTCCTGAGGACTCTATCCTCAAAAGCACCTTTTTTCACTTTCGGCGCTCTCTGGAGCAAAAAAGACAAACGTCCAGCTTTTGCTGCCACAGCAAAGGTGCCAGCGGGGAAAAGTGATGCTGGTTCTCACTGCCTCCTGGAACCCCTTCAAATGCCCCAGACAATTTGGCCCTCTCTGCTTTCCTGAGGACTCTATCCTCAAAAGCACCTTTTTTCACTTTCGGCGCTCTCTGGAGCAAAAAAGACAAACGTCCAGCTTTTGCTGCCACAGCAAAGGTGCCAGCGAGGAAAAGTGATGCTGGTCCTCACTGCCTCCTGGAACCCCTTCAAATGCCCCAGACAATTTGGCCCTCTCTGCTTTCCTGAGCACTCTATCCTCAAAAGCACCCTTTTTCACTTCGGCGCTGTCTGGAGCAAAAAAGACAAACGTCCAGATTTTGCTGCCACAGCAAAGGTGCCAGCGGGGAAAAGTGATGCTGGTCCTCACTGCCTCCTGGAACCCCTTCAAATGCCCCAGACAATTTGGCCCTCTCTGCTTTCCTGAGGACTCTATCCTCAAAAGCACCTTTTTTCACTTTCGGCGCTCTCTGGAGCAAAAAAGACAAACGTCCAGCTTTTGCTGCCACAGCAAAAGTGCCAGCGGGGAAAAGTGATGCTGGTTCTCACTGCCTCCTGGAACCCCTTCAAATGCCCCAGACAATTTGGCCCTCTCTGCTTTCCTGAGGACTATATCGTCAAAAGCACCTTTTTTCACTTTCGGCGCTCTCTGGAGCAAAAAAGACAAACGTCCAGCTTTTGCTGCCACAGCAAAGGTGCCAGCGGGGAAAAGTGATGCTGGTCCTCACTGCCTCCTGGAACCCGTTCAAATGCCCCAGACAATTTGGCCCTCTCTGCTTTCCTGAGGACTCTATCCTCAAAAGCACCTTTTTTCACTTTCTCTGGAGCAAAAAAGACAAACGTCCAGCTTTTGCTGCCACAGCAAAGGTGCCAGCGGGGAAAAGTGATGCTGGTTCTCACTGCCTCCTGGAACCCCTTCAAATGCCCCAGACAATTTGGCCCTCTCTGCTTTCCTGAGGACTCTATCCTCAAAAGCACCTTTTTTCACTTCCGGCGCTGTCTGGAGCAAAAAAGACAAACGTCCAGCTTTTGCTGCCACAGCAAAGGTGCCAGCGGGGAAAAGTGATGCTGGTCCTCACTGCCTCCTGGAACCCCTTCAAATGCCCCAGACAATTTGGCCCTCTCTGCTTTCCTGAGGACTCTATCCTCAAAAGCACCTTTTTTCACTTTCGGCGCTCTCTGGAGCAAAAAAGACAAACGTCCAGCTTTTGCTGCCACAGCAAAAGTGCCAGCGGGGAAAAGTGATGCTGGTTCTCACTGCCTCCTGGAACCCCTTCAAATGCCCCAGACAATTTGGCCCTCTCTGCTTTCCTGAGGACTCTATCCTCAAAAGCACCTTTTTTCACTTTCGGCGCTCTCTGGAGCAAAAAAGACAAACGTCCAGCTTTTGCTGCCACAGCAAAGGTGCCAGCGGGGAAAAGTGATGCTGGTCCTCACTGCCTCCTGGAACCCCTTCAAATGCCCCAGACAATTTGGCCCTCTCTGCTTTCCTGAGGACTCTATCCTCAAAAGCACCTTTTTTCACTTTCGGCGCTCTCTGGAGCAAAAAAGACAAACGTCCAGCTTTTGCTGCCACAGCAAAGGTGCCAGCGGGGAAAAGTGATGCTGGTTCTCACTGCCTCCTGGAACCCCTTCAAATGCCCCAGACAATTTGGCCCTCTCTGCTTTCCTGAGGACTCTATCCTCAAAAGCACCTTTTTTCACTTTTGGCGCTCTCTGGAGCAAAAAAGACAAACGTCCAGCTTTTGCTGCCACAGCAAAGGTGCCAGCGGGGAAAAGTGATGCTGGTCCTCACTGCCTCCTGGAACCCCTTCAAATGCCCCAGACAATTTGGCCCTCTCTGCTTTCCTGAGGACTCTATCCTCAAAAGCACCTTTTTTCACTTTCGGCGCTCTCTGGAGCAAAAAAGACAAACGTCCAGCTTTTGCTGCCACAGCAAAGGTGCCAGCGGGGAAAAGTGATGCTGGTCCTCACTGCCTCCTGGAACCCCTTCAAATGCCCCATACAATTTGGCCCTCTCTGCTTTCCTGAGCACTCTATCCTCAAAAGCACCCTTTTTCACTTCCGGCGCTGTCTGGAGCAAAAAAGACAAACGTCCAGCTTTTGCTGCCACAGCAAAGGTGCCAGCGGGGAAAAGTGATGCTGGTCCTCACTGCCTCCTGGAACCCCTTCAAATGCCCCAGACAATTTGGCCCTCTCTGCTTTCCTGCGCACTCTATCCTCAAAAGCACCTTTTTTCACTTCCGGCGCTCTCTGGAGCAAAAAAGACAAACGTCCAGCTTTTGCTGCCACAGCAAAGATGCCAGCGGGGAAAAGTGATGCTGGTTCTCACTGCCTCCTGGAACCCCTTCAAATGCCCCAGACAATTTGGCCCTCTCTGCTTTCCTGAGGACTCTATCCTCAAAAGCACCTTTTTTCACTTTCGGCGCTCTCTGGAGCAAAAAAGACAAACGTCCAGCTTTTGCTGCCACAGCAAAGGTGCCAGCGGGGAAAAGTGATGCTGGTCCTCACTGCCTCCTGGAACCCCTTCAAATGCCCCATACAATTTGGCCCTCTCTGCTTTCCTGAGCACTCTATCCTCAAAAGCACCCTTTTTCACTTCCGGCGCTGTCTGGAGCAAAAAAGACAAACGTCCAGCTTTTGCTGCCACAGCAAAGGTGCCAGCGGGGAAAAGTGATGCTGGTCCTCACTGCCTCCTGGAACCCCTTCAAATGCCCCAGACAATTTGGCCCTCTCTGCTTTCCTGCGCACTCTATCCTCAAAAGCACCTTTTTTCACTTCCGGCGCTCTCTGGAGCAAAAAAGACAAACGTCCAGCTTTTGCTGCCACAGCAAAGATGCCAGCGGGGAAAAGTGATGCTGGTTCTCACTGCCTCCTGGAACCCCTTCAAATGCCCCAGACAATTTGGCCCTCTCTGCTTTCCTGAGGACTCTATCCTCAAAAGCACCTTTTTTCACTTTCGGCGCTCTCTGGAGCAAAAAAGACAAACGTCCAGCTTTTGCTGCCACAGCAAAAGTGCCAGCGGGGAAAAGTGATGCTGGTTCTCACTGCCTCCTGGAACCCCTTCAAATGCCCCAGGCAATTTGGCCCTCTCTGCTTTCCTGAGCACTCTATCCTCAAAAGCACCTTTTTTCACTTTCGGCGCTCTCTGGAGCAAAAAAGACAAACGTCCAGCTTTTGCTGCCACAGCAAAAGTGCCAGCGGGGAAAAGTGATGCTGGTTCTCACTGCCTCCTGGAACCCCTTCAAATGCCCCAGACAATTTGGCCCTCTCTGCTTTCCTGAGGACTATATCGTCAAAAGCACCTTTTTTCACTTTCGGCGCTCTCTGGAGCAAAAAAGACAAACGTCCAGCTTTTGCTGCCACAGCAAAGGTGCCAGCGGGGAAAAGTGATGCTGGTTCTCACTGCCTCCTAGAACCCCTTCAAATGCCCCAGACAATTTGGCCCTCTCTGCTTTCCTGAGGACTCTATCCTCAAAAGCACCTTTTTTCACTTTCTCTGGAGCAAAAAAGACAAACGTCCAGCTTTTGCTGCCACAGCAAAGGTGCCAGCGGGGAAAAGTGATGCTGGTTCTCACTGCCTCCTGGAACCCCTTCAAATGCCCCAGACAATTTGGCCCTCTCTGCTTTCCTTAGGACTCTATCCTCAAAAGCACCTTTTTTCACTTTCGGCGCTCTCTGGAGCAAAAAAGACAAACGTCCAGCTTTTGCTGCCACAGCAAAAGTGCCAGCGGGGAAAAGTGATGCTGGTCCTCACTGCCTCCTGGAACCCCTTCAAATGCCCCAGACAATTTGGCCCTCTCTGCTTTCCTGAGCACTCTGTCCTCAAAAGCATCTTTTTTCACTTTCGGCGCTCTCTGGAGCAAAAAAGACAAACGTCCAGCTTTTGCTGCCACAGCAAAGGTGCCAGCGTGGAAAAGTGATGCTGGTTCTCACTGCCTCCTGGAACCCCTTCAAATGCCCCAGACAATTTGGCCCTCTCTGCTTTCCTGAGGACTCTATCCTCAAAAGCACCTTTGTTCACTTTCGGCGCTCTCTGGAGCAAAAAAGACAAACGTCCAGCTTTTGCTGCCACAGCAAAGGTGCCAGCGGGGAAAAGTGATGCTGGTTCTCACTGCCTCCTGGAACCCCTTCAAATGCCCCAGACAATTTGGCCCTCTCTGCTTTCCTGAGGACTCTATCCTCAAAAGCACCTTTTTTCACTTTCGGCGCTCTCTGGAGCAAAAAAGACAAACGTCCAGCTTTTGCTGCCACAGCAAAAGTGCCAGCGGGGAAAAGTGATGCTGGTTCTCACTGCCTCCTGGAACCCCTTCAAATGCCCCAGACAATTTGGCCCTCTCTGCTTTCCTGAGGACTCTATCCCCAAAAGCACCTTTTTTCACTTTTGGCGCTCTCTGGAGCAAAAAAGACAAACGTCCAGCTTTTGCTGCCACAGCAAAGGTGCCAGCGGGGAAAAGTGATGCTGGTTCTCACTGCCTCCTGGAACCCCTTCAAATGCCCCAGACAATTTGGCCCTCTCTGCTTTCCTTAGGACTCTATCCTCAAAAGCACCTTTTTTCACTTTCGGCGCTCTCTGGAGCAAAAAAGACAAACGTCCAGCTTTTGCTGCCACAGCAAAAGTGCCAGCGGGGAAAAGTGATGCTGGTTCTCACTGCCTCCTGGAACCCCTTCAAATGCCCCAGACAATTTGGCCCTCTCTGCTTTCCTGAGCACTCTATCCTCAAAAGCACCTTTTTTCACTTTCGGCGCTCTCTGGAGCAAAAAAGACAAACGTCCAGCTTTTGCTGCCACAGCAAAAGTGCCAGCGGGGAAAAGTGATGCTGGTTCTCACTGCCTCCTGGAACCCCTTCAAATGCCCCAGACAATTTGGCCCTCTCTGCTTTCCTGAGGACTCTATCCTCAAAAGCACCTTTTTTCACTTTCGGCGCTCTCTGGAGCAAAAAAGACAAACGTCCAGATTTTGCTGCCACAGCAAAGGTGCCAGCGAGGAAAAGTGATGCTGGTCCTCACTGCCTCCTGGAACCCCTTCAAATGCCCCAGACAATTTGGCCCTCTCTGCTTTCCTGAGGACTCTATCCTCAAAAGCACCTTTTTTCACTTTAGGCGCTCTCTGGAGCAAAAAAGACAAATGTCCAGATTTTGCTGCCACAGCAAAGGTGCCAGCGGGGAAAAGTGATGCTGGTCCTCACTGCCTCCTGGAACCCCTTCAAATGCCCCAGACAATTTGGCCCTCTCTGCTTTCCTGAGGACTCTATCCTCAAAAGCACCTTTTTTCACTCCGGCGCTGTCTGGAGCAAAAAAGACAAACGTCCAGCTTTTGCTGCCACAGCAAAGGTGCCAGCGGGGAAAAGTGATGCTGGTTCTCACTGCCTCCTGGAACCCCTTCAAATGCCCCAGACAATTTGGCCCTCTCTGCTTTCCTGAGGACTCTATCCTCAAAAGCACCTTTTTTCACTTTCGGCGCTCTCTGGAGCAAAAAAGACAAATGTCCAGCTTTTGCTGCCACAGCAAAGGTGCCAGCGGGGAAAAGTGATGCTGGTTCTCACTGCCTCCTGGAACCCCTTCAAATGCCCCAGACAATTTGGCCCTCTCTGCTTTCCTGAGCACTCTGTCCTCAAAAGCATCTTTTTTCACTTTCGGCGCTCTCTGGAGCAAAAAAGACAAACGTCCAGCTTTTGCTGCCACAGCAAAGGTGCCAGCGTGGAAAAGTGATGCTGGTTCTCACTGCCTCCTGGAACCCCTTCAAATGCCCCAGACAATTTGGCCCTCTCTGCTTTCCTGAGGACTCTATCCTCAAAAGCACCTTTGTTCACTTTCGGCGCTCTCTGGAGCAAAAAAGACAAACGTCCAGATTTTGCTGCCACAGCAAAGGTGCCAGCGGGGAAAAGTGATGCTGGTTCTCACTGCCTCCTGGAACCCCTTCAAATGCCCCAGACAATTTGGCCCTCTCTGCTTTCCTGAGGACTCTATCCTCAAAAGCACCTTTTTTCACTTTTGGCGCTCTCTGGAGCAAAAAAGACAAACGTCCAGCTTTTCTTGCCACAGCAAAAGTGCCAGCGGGGAAAAGTGATGCTGGTTCTCACTGCCTCCTGGAACCCCTTCAAATGCCCCAGACAATTTGGCCCTCTCTGCTTTCCTGCGCACTCTATCCTCAAAAGCACCTTTTTTCACTTTCGGCGCTCTCTGGAGCAAAAAAGACAAACGTCCAGCTTTTGCTGCCACAGCAAAAGTGCCAGCGGGGAAAAGTGATGCTGGTTCTCACTGCCTCCTGGAACCCCTTCAAATGCCCCAGACAATTTGGCCCTCTCTGCTTTCCTGAGGACTCTATCCTCAAAAGCACCTTTTTTCACTTTCGGCGCTCCTGGAGCAAAAAAGACAAACGTCCAGCTTTTGCTGCCACAGCAAAGGTGCCAGCGAGGAAAAGTGATGCTGGTCCTCACTGCCTCCTGGAACCCCTTCAAATGCCCCAGACAATTTGGCCCTCTCTGCTTTCCTGAGGACTCTATCCTCAAAAGCACCTTTTTTCACTTTAGGCGCTCTCTGGAGCAAAAAAGACAAATGTCCAGATTTTGCTGCCACAGCAAAGGTGCCAGCGGGGAAAAGTGATGCTGGTCCTCACTGCCTCCTGGAACCCCTTCAAATGCCCCAGACAATTTGGCCCTCTCTGCTTTCCTGAGGACTCTATCCTCAAAAGCACCTTTTTTCACTCCGGCGCTGTCTGGAGCAAAAAAGACAAACGTCCAGCTTTTGCTGCCACAGCAAAGGTGCCAGCGGGGAAAAGTGATGCTGGTTCTCACTGCCTCCTGGAACCCCTTCAAATGCCCCAGACAATTTGGCCCTCTCTGCTTTCCTGAGGACTCTATCCTCAAAAGCACCTTTTTTCACTTTCGGCGCTCTCTGGAGCAAAAAAGACAAATGTCCAGCTTTTGCTGCCACAGCAAAGGTGCCAGCGGGGAAAAGTGATGCTGGTTCTCACTGCCTCCTGGAACCCCTTCAAATGCCCCAGACAATTTGGCCCTCTCTGCTTTCCTGAGCACTCTGTCCTCAAAAGCATCTTTTTTCACTTTCGGCGCTCTCTGGAGCAAAAAAGACAAACGTCCAGCTTTTGCTGCCACAGCAAAGGTGCCAGCGTGGAAAAGTGATGCTGGTTCTCACTGCCTCCTGGAACCCCTTCAAATGCCCCAGACAATTTGGCCCTCTCTGCTTTCCTGAGGACTCTATCCTCAAAAGCACCTTTGTTCACTTTCGGCGCTCTCTGGAGCAAAAAAGACAAACGTCCAGCTTTTGCTGCCACAGCAAAGGTGCCAGCGGGGAAAAGTGATGCTGGTTCTCACTGCCTCCTGGAACCCCTTCAAATGCCCCAGACAATTTGGCCCTCTCTGCTTTCCTGAGGACTCTATCCTCAAAAGCACCTTTTTTCACTTTCGGCGCTCTCTGGAGCAAAAAAGACAAACGTCCAGCTTTTGCTGCCACAGCAAAAGTGCCAGCGGGGAAAAGTGATGCTGGTTCTCACTGCCTCCTGGAACCCCTTCAAATGCCCCAGACAATTTGGCCCTCTCTGCTTTCCTGAGGACTCTATCCTCAAAAGCACCTTTTTTCACTTTCGGCGCTCTCTGGAGCAAAAAAGACAAACGTCCAGATTTTGCTGCCACAGCAAAGGTGCCAGCGGGGAAAAGTGATGCTGGTCCTCACAGCCTCCTGGAACCCCTTCAAATGCCCCAGACAATTTGGCCCTCTCTGCTTTCCTGAGGACTCTATCCCCAAAAGCACCTTTTTTCACTTTTGGCGCTCTCTGGAGCAAAAAAGACAAACGTCCAGCTTTTGCTGCCACAGCAAAGGTGCCAGCGGGGAAAAGTGATGCTGGTTCTCACTGCCTCCTGGAACCCCTTCAAATGCCCCAGACAATTTGGCCCTCTCTGCTTTCCTTAGGACTCTATCCTCAAAAGCACCTTTTTTCACTTTCGGCGCTCTCTGGAGCAAAAAAGACAAACGTCCAGCTTTTGCTGCCACAGCAAAAGTGCCAGCGGGGAAAAGTGATGCTGGTTCTCACTGCCTCCTGGAACCCCTTCAAATGCCCCAGACAATTTGGCCCTCTCTGCTTTCCTGAGCACTCTGTCCTCAAAAGCATCTTTTTTCACTTTCGGCGCTCTCTGGAGCAAAAAAGACAAACGTCCAGCTTTTGCTGCCACAGCAAAGGTGCCAGCGGGGAAAAGTGATGCTGGTTCTCACTGCCTCCTGGAACCCCTTCAAATGCCCCAGACAATTTGGCCCTCTCTGCTTTCCTGAGGACTCTATCCTCAAAAGCACCTTTGTTCACTTTCGGCGCTCTCTGGAGCAAAAAAGACAAACGTCCAGCTTTTGCTGCCACAGCAAAGGTGCCAGCGGGGAAAAGTGATGCTGGTTCTCACTGCCTCCTGGAACCCCTTCAAATGCCCCAGACAATTTGGCCCTCTCTGCTTTCCTGAGGACTCTATCCTCAAAAGCACCTTTTTTCACTTTCGGCGCTGTCTGGAGCAAAAAAGACAAACGTCCAGCTTTTGCTGCCACAGCAAAAGTGCCAGCGGGGAAAAGTGATGCTGGTTCTCACTGCCTCCTGGAACCCCTTCAAATGCCCCAGACAATTTGGCCCTCTCTGCTTTCCTGAGGACTCTATCCTCAAAAGCACCTTTTTTCACTTTCGGCGCTCTCTGGAGCAAAAAAGACAAACGTCCAGCTTTTGCTGCCACAGCAAAAGTGCCAGCGGGGAAAAGTGATGCTGGTCCTCACTGCCTCCTGGAACCCCTTCAAATGCCCCAGACATTTTGGCCCTCTCTGCTTTCCTGAGGACTCTATCCTCAAAAGCACCTTTTTTCACTTTCGGCGCTGTCTGGAGCAAAAAAGACAAACGTCCAGCTTTTGCTGCCACAGCAAAGGTGCCAGCGGGGAAAAGTGATGCTGGTCCTCACTGCCTCCTGGAACCCCTTCAAATGCCCCAGACAATTTGGCCCTCTCTGCTTTCCTGAGGACTCTATCCTCAAAAGCACCTTTTTTCACTTTCGGCGCTCTCTGGAGCAAAAAAGACAAACGTCCAGCTTTTGCTGCCACAGCAAAGGTGCCAGCGGGGAAAAGTGATGCTGGTTCTCACTGCCTCCTGGAATCCCTTCAAAAGCCCCAGACAATTTGACCCTCTCTGCTTTCCTGAGGACTCTATCCTCAAAAGCACCTTTTTTCACTTTCGGCGCTCTCTGGAGCAAAAAAGACAAACGTCCAGCTTTTGCTGCCACAGCAAAAGTGCCAGCGGGGAAAAGTGATGCTGGTTCTCACTGCCTCCTGGAACCCCTTCAAATGCCCCAGACAATTTGGCCCTCTCTGCTTTCCTGAGGACTCTATCCTCAAAAGCACCTTTTTTCACTTTCGGCGCTGTCTGGGGCAAAAAAGACAAACGTCCAGCTTTTGCTGCCACAGCAAAGGTGCCAGCGGGGAAAAGTGATGCTGGTCCTCACTGCCTCCTGGAACCCCTTCAAATGCCCCAGACAATTTGGCCCTCTCTGCTTTCCTGAGGACTCTATCCCCAAAAGCACCTTTTTTCACTTTTGGCGCTCTCTGGAGCAAAAAAGACAAACGTCCAGCTTTTGCTGCCACAGCAAAGGTGCCAGCGGGGAAAAGTGATGCTGGTTCTCACTGCCTCCTGGAATCCCTTCAAAAGCCCCAGACAATTTGACCCTCTCTGCTTTCCTGAGGACTCTATCCTCAAAAGCACCTTTTTTCACTTTCGGCGCTCTCTGGAGCAAAAAAGACAAACGTCCAGCTTTTGCTGCCACAGCAAAAGTGCCAGCGGGGAAAAGTGATGCTGGTTCTCACTGCCTCCTGGAACCCCTTCAAATGCCCCAGACAATTTGGCCCTCTCTGCTTTCCTGAGGACTCTATCGTCAAAAGCACCTTTTTTCACTTTCGGCGCTCTCTGGAGCAAAAAAGACAAACGTCCAGATTTTGCTGCCACAGCAAAGGTGCCAGCGGGGAAAAGTGATGCTGGTCCTCACTGCCTCCTGGAACCCCTTCAAATGCCCCAGACAATTTGGCCCTCTCTGCTTTCCTGAGGACTCTATCCTCAAAAGCACCTTTTCTCACTTTCGGCGCTCTCTGGAGCAAAAAAGACAAACGTCCAGATTTTGCTGCCACAGCAAAGGTGCCAGCGGGGAAAAGTGATGCTGGTTCTCACTGCCTCCTGGAACCCCTTCAAATGCCCCAGACAATTTGGCCCTCTCTGCTTTCCTGAGGACTCTATCCTCAAAAGCACCTTTTTTCACTTTTGGCGCTCTCTGGAGCAAAAAAGACAAACGTCCAGCTTTTCTTGCCACAGCAAAAGTGCCAGCGGGGAAAAGTGATGCTGGTTCTCACTGCCTCCTGGAACCCCTTCAAATGCCCCAGACAATTTGGCCCTCTCTGCTTTCCTGAGGACTCTATCCCCAAAAGCACCTTTTTTCACTTTTGGCGCTCTCTGGAGCAAAAAAGACAAACGTCCAGCTTTTGCTGCCACAGCAAAAGTGCCAGCGGGGAAAAGTGATGCTGGTTCTCACTGCCTCCTGGAACCCCTTCAAATGCCCCAGACAATTTGGCCCTCTCTGCTTTCCTGAGGACTCTATCCTCAAAAGCACCTTTTTTCACTTTCGGCGCTCCTGGAGCAAAAAAGACAAACGTCCAGCTTTTGCTGCCACAGCAAAGGTGCCAGCGAGGAAAAGTGATGCTGGTCCTCACTGCCTCCTGGAACCCCTTCAAATGCCCCAGACAATTTGGCCCTCTCTGCTTTCCTGAGGACTCTATCCTCAAAAGCACCTTTTTTCACTTTAGGCGCTCTCTGGAGCAAAAAAGACAAATGTCCAGATTTTGCTGCCACAGCAAAGGTGCCAGCGGGGAAAAGTGATGCTGGTCCTCACTGCCTCCTGTAACCCCTTCAAATGCCCCAGACAATTTGGCCCTCTCTGCTTTCCTGAGGACTCTATCCTCAAAAGCACCTTTTTTCACTCCGGCGCTGTCTGGAGCAAAAAAGACAAACGTCCAGCTTTTGCTGCCACAGCAAAGGTGCCAGCGGGGAAAAGTGATGCTGGTTCTCACTGCCTCCTGGAACCCCTTCAAATGCCCCAGACAATTTGGCCCTCTCTGCTTTCCTGAGGACTCTATCCTCAAAAGCACCTTTTTTCACTTTCGGCGCTCTCTGGAGCAAAAAAGACAAATGTCCAGCTTTTGCTGCCACAGCAAAGGTGCCAGCGGGGAAAAGTGATGCTGGTTCTCACTGCCTCCTGGAACCCCTTCAAATGCCCCAGACAATTTGGCCCTCTCTGCTTTCCTGAGCACTCTGTCCTCAAAAGCATCTTTTTTCACTTTCGGCGCTCTCTGGAGCAAAAAAGACAAACGTCCAGCTTTTGCTGCCACAGCAAAGGTGCCAGCGTGGAAAAGTGATGCTGGTTCTCACTGCCTCCTGGAACCCCTTCAAATGCCCCAGACAATTTGGCCCTCTCTGCTTTCCTGAGGACTCTATCCTCAAAAGCACCTTTGTTCACTTTCGGCGCTCTCTGGAGCAAAAAAGACAAACGTCCAGCTTTTGCTGCCACAGCAAAGGTGCCAGCGGGGAAAAGTGATGCTGGTTCTCACTGCCTCCTGGAACCCCTTCAAATGCCCCAGACAATTTGGCCCTCTCTGCTTTCCTGAGGACTCTATCCTCAAAAGCACCTTTTTTCACTTTCGGCGCTCTCTGGAGCAAAAAAGACAAACGTCCAGCTTTTGCTGCCACAGCAAAAGTGCCAGCGGGGAAAAGTGATGCTGGTTCTCACTGCCTCCTGGAACCCCTTCAAATGCCCCAGACAATTTGGCCCTCTCTGCTTTCCTGAGGACTCTATCCTCAAAAGCACCTTTTTTCACTTTCGGCGCTCTCTGGAGCAAAAAAGACAAACGTCCAGATTTTGCTGCCACAGCAAAGGTGCCAGCGGGGAAAAGTGATGCTGGTCCTCACAGCCTCCTGGAACCCCTTCAAATGCCCCAGACAATTTGGCCCTCTCTGCTTTCCTGAGGACTCTATCCCCAAAAGCACCTTTTTTCACTTTTGGCGCTCTCTGGAGCAAAAAAGACAAACGTCCAGCTTTTGCTGCCACAGCAAAGGTGCCAGCGGGGAAAAGTGATGCTGGTTCTCACTGCCTCCTGGAACCCCTTCAAATGCCCCAGACAATTTGGCCCTCTCTGCTTTCCTGAGGACTCTATCCTCAAAAGCATCTTTTTTCACTTTCGGCGCTCTCTGGAGCAAAAAAGACAAACGTCCAGCTTTTGCTGCCACAGCAAAGGTGCCAGCGGGGAAAAGTGATGCTGGTCCTCACTGCCTCCTGGAACCCCTTCAAATGCCCCAGACAATTTGGCCCTCTCTGCTTTCCTGAGCACTCTGTCCTCAAAAGCATCTTTTTTCACTTTCGGCGCTCTCTGGAGCAAAAAAGACAAACGTCCAGCTTTTGCTGCCACAGCAAAGGTGCCAGCGGGGAAAAGTGATGCTGGTTCTCACTGCCTCCTGGAACCCCTTCAAATGCCCCAGACAATTTGGCCCTCTCTGCTTTCCTGAGGACTCTATCCTCAAAAGCACCTTTGTTCACTTTCGGCGCTCTCTGGAGCAAAAAAGACAAACGTCCAGCTTTTGCTGCCACAGCAAAGGTGCCAGCGGGGAAAAGTGATGCTGGTTCTCACTGCCTCCTGGAACCCCTTCAAACGCCCCAGACAATTTGGCCCTCTCTGCTTTCCTGAGGACTCTATCCTCAAAAGCACCTTTTTTCACTTTCGGCGCTCTCTGGAGCAAAAAAGACAAACGTCCAGCTTTTGCTGCCACAGCAAAAGTGCCAGCGGGGAAAAGTGATGCTGGTTCTCACTGCCTCCTGGAACCCCTTCAAATGCCCCAGACAATTTGGCCCTCTCTGCTTTCCTGAGGACTCTATCCTCAAAAGCACCTTTTTTCACTTTCGGCGCTCTCTGGAGCAAAAAAGACAAACGTCCAGCTTTTGCTGCCACAGCAAAAGTGCCAGCGGGGAAAAGTGATGCTGGTCCTCACTGCCTCCTGGAACCCCTTCAAATGCCCCAGACATTTTGGCCCTCTCTGCTTTCCTGAGGACTCTATCCTCAAAAGCACCTTTTTTCACTTTCGGCGCTGTCTGGAGCAAAAAAGACAAACGTCCAGCTTTTGCTGCCACAGCAAAGGTGCCAGCGGGGAAAAGTGATGCTGGTCCTCACTGCCTCCTGGAACCCCTTCAAATGCCCCAGACAATTTGGCCCTCTCTGCTTTCCTGAGGACTCTATCCTCAAAAGCACCTTTTTTCACTTTCGGCGCTCTCTGGAGCAAAAAAGACAAACGTCCAGCTTTTGCTGCCACAGCAAAGGTGCCAGCGGGGAAAAGTGATGCTGGTTCTCACTGCCTCCTGGAATCCCTTCAAAAGCCCCAGACAATTTGACCCTCTCTGCTTTCCTGAGGACTCTATCCTCAAAAGCACCTTTTTTCACTTTCGGCGCTCTCTGGAGCAAAAAAGACAAACGTCCAGCTTTTGCTGCCACAGCAAAAGTGCCAGCGGGGAAAAGTGATGCTGGTTCTCACTGCCTCCTGGAACCCCTTCAAATGCCCCAGACAATTTGGCCCTCTCTGCTTTCCTGAGGACTCTATCCTCAAAAGCACCTTTTTTCACTTTCGGCGCTCTCTGGAGCAAAAAAGACAAACGTCCAGATTTTGCTGCCACAGCAAAGGTGCCAGCGGGGAAAAGTGATGCTGGTCCTCACAGCCTCCTGGAACCCCTTCAAATGCCCCAGACAATTTGGCCCTCTCTGCTTTCCTGAGGACTCTATCCCCAAAAGCACCTTTTTTCACTTTCGGCGCTCTCTGGAGCAAAAAAGACAAACGTCCAGCTTTTGCTGCCACAGCAAAAGTGCCAGCGGGGAAAAGTGATGCTGGTTCTCACTGCCTCCTGGAACCCCTTCAAATGCCCCAGACAATTTGGCCCTCTCTGCTTTCCTGAGGACTCTATCCTCAAAAGCACCTTTTTTCACTTTCGGCGCTCTCTGGAGCAAAAAAGACAAACGTCCAGATTTTGCTGCCACAGCAAAGGTGCCAGCGGGGAAAAGTGATGCTGGTCCTCACAGCCTCCTGGAACCCCTTCAAATGCCCCAGACAATTTGGCCCTCTCTGCTTTCCTGAGGACTCTATCCCCAAAAGCACCTTTTTTCACTTTTGGCGCTCTCTGGAGCAAAAAAGACAAACGTCCAGCTTTTGCTGCCACAGCAAAGGTGCCAGCGGGGAAAAGTGATGCTGGTTCTCACTGCCTCCTGGAATCCCTTCAAAAGCCCCAGACAATTTGACCCTCTCTGCTTTCCTGAGGACTCTATCCTCAAAAGCACCTTTTTTCACTTTCGGCGCTCTCTGGAGCAAAAAAGACAAACGTCCAGCTTTTGCTGCCACAGCAAAAGTGCCAGCGGGAAAAAGTGATGCTGGTTCTCACTGCCTCCTGGAACCCCTTCAAATGCCCCAGACAATTTGGCCCTCTCTGCTTTCCTGAGGACTCTATCGTCAAAAGCACCTTTTTTCACTTTCGGCGCTCTCTGGAGCAAAAAAGACAAACGTCCAGCTTTTGCTGCCACAGCAAAGGTGCCAGCGGGGAAAAGTGATGCTGGTCCTCACTGCCTCCTGGAACCCCTTCAAATGCCCCAGACAATTTGGCCCTCTCTGCTTTCCTGAGGACTCTATCCTCAAAAGCACCTTTTCTCACTTTCGGCGCTCTCTGGAGCAAAAAAGACAAACGTCCAGATTTTGCTGCCACAGCAAAGGTGCCAGCGGGGAAAAGTGATGCTGGTTCTCACTGCCTCCTGGAACCCCTTCAAATGCCCCAGACAATTTGGCCCTCTCTGCTTTCCTGAGGACTCTATCCTCAAAAGCACCTTTTTTCACTTTTGGCGCTCTCTGGAGCAAAAAAGACAAACGTCCAGCTTTTCTTGCCACAGCAAAAGTGCCAGCGGGGAAAAGTGATGCTGGTTCTCACTGCCTCCTGGAACCCCTTCAAATGCCCCAGACAATTTGGCCCTCTCTGCTTTCCTGCGCACTCTATCCTCAAAAGCACCTTTTTTCACTTTCGGCGCTCTCTGGAGCAAAAAAGACAAACGTCCAGCTTTTGCTGCCACAGCAAAAGTGCCAGCGGGGAAAAGTGATGCTGGTTCTCACTGCCTCCTGGAACCCCTTCAAATGCCCCAGACAATTTGGCCCTCTCTGCTTTCCTGAGGACTCTATCCTCAAAAGCACCTTTTTTCACTTTCGGCGCTCCTGGAGCAAAAAAGACAAACGTCCAGCTTTTGCTGCCACAGCAAAGGTGCCAGCGAGGAAAACTGATGCTGGTCCTCACTGCCTCCTGGAACCCCTTCAAATGCCCCAGACAATTTGGCCCTCTCTGCTTTCCTGAGGACTCTATCCTCAAAAGCACCTTTTTTCACTTTAGGCGCTCTCTGGAGCAAAAAAGACAAATGTCCAGATTTTGCTGCCACAGCAAAGGTGCCAGCGGGGAAAAGTGATGCTGGTCCTCACTGCCTCCTGGAACCCCTTCAAATGCCCCAGACAATTTGGCCCTCTCTGCTTTCCTGAGGACTCTATCCTCAAAAGCACCTTTTTTCACTCCGGCGCTGTCTGGAGCAAAAAAGACAAACGTCCAGCTTTTGCTGCCACAGCAAAGGTGCCAGCGGGGAAAAGTGATGCTGGTTCTCACTGCCTCCTGGAACCCCTTCAAATGCCCCAGACAATTTGGCCCTCTCTGCTTTCCTGAGGACTCTATCCTCAAAAGCACCTTTTTTCACTTTCGGCGCTCTCTGGAGCAAAAAAGACAAATGTCCAGCTTTTGCTGCCACAGCAAAGGTGCCAGCGGGGAAAAGTGATGCTGGTTCTCACTGCCTCCTGGAACCCCTTCAAATGCCCCAGACAATTTGGCCCTCTCTGCTTTCCTGAGGACTCTATCCTCAAAAGCACCTTTTTTCACTTTCGGCGCTCTCTGGAGCAAAAAAGACAAACGTCCAGCTTTTGCTGCCACAGCAAAAGTGCCAGCGGGGAAAAGTGATGCTGGTTCTCACTGCCTCCTGGAACCCCTTCAAATGCCCCAGACAATTTGGCCCTCTCTGCTTTCCTGAGCACTCTATCCTCAAAAGCACCTTTTTTCACTTTCGGCGCTCTCTGGAGCAAAAAAGACAAACGTCCAGCTTTTGCTGCCACAGCAAAGGTGCCAGCGGGGAAAAGTGATGCTGGTCCTCACTGCCTCCTGGAACCCCTTCAAATGCCCCAGACAATTTGGCCCTCTCTGCTTTCCTGAGGACTCTATCCTCAAAAGCACCTTTTTTCACTTTCGGCGCTCTCTGGAGCAAAAAAGACAAACGTCCAGCTTTTGCTGCCACAGCAAAGGTGCCAGCGGGGAAAAGTGATGCTGGTCCTCACTGCCTCCTGGAACCCCTTCAAATGCCCCAGACAATTTGGCCCTCTCTGCTTTCCTGAGGACTCTATCCTCAAAAGCACCTTTTTTCACTTTCGGCGCTCTCTGGAACAAAAAAGACAAACGTCCAGCTTTTGCTGCCACAGCAAAGGTGCCAGCGGGGAAAAGTGATGCTGGTTCTCACTGCCTCCTGGAACCCCTTCAAATGCCCCAGACAATTTGGCCCTCTCTGCTTTCCTGAGGACTCTATCCTCAAAAGCACCTTTTTTCACTTTCGGCGCTCTCTGGAGCAAAAAAGACAAACGTCCAGCTTTTGCTGCCACAGCAAAAGTGCCAGCGGGGAAAAGTGATGCTGGTTCTCACTGCCTCCTGGAACCCCTTCAAATGCCCCAGACAATTTGGCCCTCTCTGCTTTCCTGAGGACTCTATCCTCAAAAGCACCTTTTTTCACTTTCGGCGCTCTCTGGAGCAAAAAAGACAAACGTCCAGCTTTTGCTGCCACAGCAAAGGTGCCAGCGGGGAAAAGTGATGCTGGTCCTCACTGCCTCCTGGAACCCCTTCAAATGCCCCAGACAATTTGGCCCTCTCTGCTTTCCTGAGGACTCTATCCTCAAAAGCACCTTTTTTCACTCCGGCGCTCTCTGGAGCAAAAAAGACAAACGTCCAGCTTTTGCTGCCACGGCAAAGGTGCCAGCGGGGAAAAGTGATGCTGGTTCTCACTGCCTCCTGGAACCCCTTCAAATGCCCCAGACAATTTGGCCCTCTCTGCTTTCCTGAGGACTCTATCCTCAAAAGCACCTTTTTTCACTTTCGGCGCTCTCTGGAGCAAAAAAGACAAACGTCCAGCTTTTGCTGCCACAGCAAAGGTGCCAGCGGGGAAAAGTGATGCTGGTTCTCACTGCCTCCTGGAACCCCTTCAAATGCCCCAGACAATTTGGCCCTCTCTGCTTTTCTGAGGACTCTATCCTCAAAAGCACCTTTTTTCACTTTCGGCGCTCTCTGGAGCAAAAAAGACAAACGTCCAGGTTTTGCTGCCACAGCAAAGGTGCCAGCGGGGAAAAGTGATGCTGGTTCTCACTGCCTCCTGGAACCCCTTCAAATGCCCCAGACAATTTGGCCCTCTCTGCTTTCCTGAGGACTCTATCCTCAAAAGCACCTTTTTTCACTTTCGGCGCTCTCTGGAGCAAAAAAGACAAACGTCCAGCTTTTGCTGCCACAGCAAAGGTGCCAGCGGGGAAAAGTGATGCTGGTCCTCACTGCCTCCTGGAACCCCTTCAAATGCCCCAGACAATTTGGCCCTCTCTGCTTTCCTGAGGACTCTATCCTCAAAAGCACCTTTTTTCACTTTCGGCGCTCTCTGGAGCAAAAAAGACAAACGTCCAGCTTTTGCTGCCACAGCAAAGGTGCCAGCGGGGAAAAGTGATGCTGGTTCTCACTGCCTCCTGGAATCCCTTCAAAAGCCCCAGACAATTTGACCCTCTCTGCTTTCCTGAGGACTCTATCCTCAAAAGCACCTTTTTTCACTTTCGGCGCTCTCTGGAGCAAAAAAGACAAACGTCCAGCTTTTGCTGCCACAGCAAAAGTGCCAGCGGGGAAAAGTGATGCTGGTTCTCACTGCCTCCTGGAACCCCTTCAAATGCCCCAGACAATTTGGCCCTCTCTGCTTTCCTGAGGACTCTATCCTCAAAAGCACCTTTTTTCACTTTCGGCGCTCTCTGGAGCAAAAAAGACAAACGTCCAGCTTTTCTTGCCACAGCAAAAGTGCCAGCAGGGAAAAGTGATGCTGGTTCTCACTGCCTCCTGGAACCCCTTCAAATGCCCCAGACAATTTGGCCCTCTCTGCTTTCCTGCGCACTCTATCCTCAAAAGCACCTTTTTTCACTTTCGGCGCTCTCTGGAGCAAAAAAGACAAACGTCCAGCTTTTGCTGCCACAGCAAAAGTGCCAGCGGGGAAAAGTGATGCTGGTTCTCACTGCCTCCTGGAACCCCTTCAAATGCCCCAGACAATTTGGCCCTCTCCGCTTTCCTGAGGACTCTATCCTCAAAAGCACCTTTTTTCAACTTCGGCGCTGTATGGAGCAAAAAAGACAAACGTCCAGCTTTTGCTGCCACAGCAAAGGTGCCAGCGGGGAAAAGTGATGCTGGTTCTCACTGCCTCCTGGAACCCCTTCAAATGCCCCAGACAATTTGGCCCTCTCTGCTTTCCTGAGGACTCTATCCTCAAAAGCACCTTTTTTCACTTTCGGCGCTCTCTGGAGCAAAAAAGACAAACGTCCAGCTTTTGCTGCCACAGCAAAGGTGCCAGCGGGGAAAAGTGATGCTGGTCCTCACTGCCTCCTGGAACCCCTTCAAATGCCCCAGACAATTTGGCCCTCTCTGCTTTCCTGAGCACTCTATCCTCAAAAGCACCTTTTTTCACTTCCGGCGCTCTCTGGAGCAAAAAAGACAAACGTCCAGCTTTTGCTGCCACAGCAAAAGTGCCAGCGGGGAAAAGTGATGCTGGTTCTCACTGCCTCCTGGAACCCCTTCAAATGCCCCAGACAATTTGGCCCTCTCTGCTTTCCTGAGGACTCTATCCTCAAAAGCACCTTTTTTCACTTTCGGCGCTCTCTGGAGCAAAAAAGACAAACGTCCAGCTTTTGCTGCCACAGCAAAGGTGCCAGCGGGGAAAAGTGATGCTGGTCCTCACTGCCTCCTGGAACCCCTTCAAATGCCCCAGACAATTTGGCCCTCTCTGCTTTCCTGAGGACTCTATCCTCAAAAGCACCTTTTTTTCACTTTCGGCGCTCTCTGGAGCAAAAAAGACAAACGTCCAGCTTTTGCTGCCACAGCAAAGGCGCCAGCGGGGAAAAGTGATGCTGGTTCTCACTGCCTCCTGGAATCCCTTCAAATGCCCCAGACAATTTGGCCCTCTCTGCTTTCCTGAGGACTCTATCCTCAAAAGCACCTTTTTTCACTTTCGGCGCTCTCTGGAGCAAAAAAGACAAACGTCCAGATTTTGCTGCCACAGCAAAGGTGCCAGCGGGGAAAAGTGATGCTGGTCCTCACTGCCTCCTGGAACCCCTTCAAATGCCCCAGACAATTTGGCCCTCTCTGCTTTCCTGAGCACTCTATCCTCAAAAGCACCTTTTTTCACTTCCGGCGCTCTCTGGAGCAAAAAAGACAAACGTCCAGCTTTTGCTGCCACAGCAAAGGTGCCAGCGGGGAAAAGTGATGCTGGTTCTCATTGCCTCCTGGAACCCCTTCAAATGCCCCAGACAATTTGGCCCTCTCTGCTTTCCTGAGGACTTTATCCTCAAAAGCACCTTTTTTCACTTTCGGCGCTCTCTGGAGCAAAAAAGACAAACGTCCAGCTTTTGCTGCCACAGCAAAAGTGCCAGCGGGGAAAAGTGATGCTGGTTCTCACTGCCTCCTGGAACCCCTTCAAATGCCCCAGACAATTTGGCCCTCTCTGCTTTCCTGAGGACTCTATCCTCAAAAGCACCTTTTTTCACTTTCGGCGCTCTCTGGAGCAAAAAAGACAAACGTCCAGCTTTTGCTGCCACAGCAAAAGTGCCAGCGGGGAAAAGTGATGCTGGTTCTCACTGCCTCCTGGAACCCCTTCAAATGCCCCAGACAATTTGGCCCTCTCTGCTTTCCTGAGGACTCTATCCTCAAAAGCACCTTTTTTCACTTTCGGCGCTCTCTGGAGCAAAAAAGACAAACGTCCAGCTTTTGCTGCCACAGCAAAAGTGCCAGCGGGGAAAAGTGATGCTGGTTCTCACTGCCTCCTGGAACCCCTTCAAATGCCCCAGACAATTTGGCCCTCTCTGCTTTCCTGAGGACTCTATCCTCAAAAGCACCTTTTTTCACTTTCGGCGCTGTGTGGAGCAAAAAAGACAAACGTCCAGCTTTTGCTGCCACAGCAAAGGTGCCAGCGGGGAAAAGTGATGCTGGTCCTCACTGCCTCCTGGAACCCCTTCAAATGCCCCAGACAATTTGGCCCTCTCTGCTTTCCTGAGGACTCTATCCTCAAAAGCACCTTTTTTCACTTTCGGCGCTCTCTGGAGCAAAAAAGACAAACGTCCAGCTTTTGCTGCCACAGCAAAAGTGCCAGCGGGGAAAAGTGATGCTGGTTCTCACTGCCTCCTGGAACCCCTTCAAATGCCCCAGACAATTTGGCCCTCTCTGCTTTCCTGAGGACTCTATCCTCAAAAGCACCTTTTTTCACTTTCGGCGCTGTATGGAGCAAAAAAGACAAACGTCCAGCTTTTGCTGCCACAGCAAAGCCGCCAGCGGGGAAAAGTGATGCTGGTTCTCACTGCTTCCTGGAATCTCTTCAAAAGCCCCAGACAATTTGACCCTCTCTGCTTTCCTGAGGACTCTATCCTCAAAAGCACCTTTTTTCACTTTCGGCGCTCTCTGGAGCAAAAAAGACAAACGTCCAGCTTTTGCTGCCACAGCAAAAGTGCCAGCGGGGAAAAGTGATGCTGGTTCTCACTGCCTCCTGGAACCCCTTCAAATGCCCCAGACAATTTGGCCCTCTCTGCTTTCCTGAGGACTCTATCCTCAAAAGCACCTTTTTCACTTTCGGCGCTCTCTGGAGCAAAAAAGACAAACGTCCAGATTTTGCTGCCACAGCAAAGGTGCCAGCGGGGAAAAGTGATGCTGGTCCTCACTGCCTCCTGGAACCCCTTCAAATGCCCCAGACAATTTGGCCCTCTCTGCTTTCCTGAGGACTCTATCCTCAAAAGCACCTTTTTTCACTTCCGGCGCTCTCTGGAGCAAAAAAGACAAACGTCCAGCTTTTGCTGCCACAGCAAAAGTGCCAGCAGGGAAAAGTGATGCTGGTTCTCACTGCCTCCTGGAACCCCTTCAAATGCCCCAGACAATTTGGCCCTCTCTGCTTTCCTGAGGACTCTATCCTCAAAAGCACCTTTTTTCACTTTCGGCGCTGTATGGAGCAAAAAAGACAAACGTCCAGCTTTTGCTGCCACAGCAAAGGTGCCAGCGGGGAAAAGTGATGCTGGTCCTCACTGCCTCCTGGAACCCCTTCAAATGCCCCAGACAATTTGGCCCTCTCTGCTTTCCTGAGGACTCTATCCTCAAAAGCACCTTTTTTCACTTTCGGCGCTCTCTGGAGCAAAAAAGACAAACGTCCAGCTTTTGCTGCCACAGCAAAGGCGCCAGCGGGGAAAAGTGATGCTGGTTCTCACTGCCTCCTGGAATCCCTTCAAAAGCCCCAGACAATTTGACCCTCTCTGCTTTCCTGAGGACTCTATCCTCAAAAGCACCTTTTTTCACTTTCGGCGCTCTCTGGAGCAAAAAAGACAAACGTCCAGCTTTTGCTGCCACAGCAAAAGTGCCAGCGGGGAAAAGTGATGCTGGTTCTCACTGCCTCCTGGAACCCCTTCAAATGCCCCAGACAATTTGGCCCTCTCTGCTTTCCTGAGGACTCTATCCTCAAAAGCACCTTTTTTCACTTTCGGCGCTCTCTGGAGCAAAAAAGACAAACGTCCAGCTTTTGCTGCCACAGCAAAAGTGCCAGCGGGGAAAAGTGATGCTGGTTCTCACTGCCTCCTGGAACCCCTTCAAATGCCCCAGACAATTTGGCCCTCTCTGCTTTCCTGAGGACTCTATCCTCAAAAGCACCTTTTTTCACTTTCGGCGCTCTCTGGAGCAAAAAAGACAAACGTCCAGCTTTTGCTGCCACAGCAAAGGTGCCAGCGGGGAAAAGTGATGCTGGTTCTCACTGCCTCCTGGAACCCCTTCAAATGCCCCAGACAATTTGGCCCTCTCTGCTTTCCTGAGGACTCTATCCTCAAAAGCACCTTTTTTCACTTTCGGCGCTCTCTGGAGCAAAAAAGACAAACGTCCAGCTTTTGCTGCCACAGCAAAAGTGCCAGCGGGGAAAAGTGATGCTGGTTCTCACTGCCTCCTGGAATCCCTTCAAAAGCCCCAGACAATTTGACCCTCTCTGCTTTCCTGAGGACTCTATCCTCAAAAGCACCTTTTTTCACTTTCGGCGCTCTCTGGAGCAAAAAAGACAAACGTCCAGCTTTTGCTGCCACAGCAAAAGTGCCAGCGGGGAAAAGTGATGCTGGTTCTCACTGCCTCCTGGAACCCCTTCAAATGCCCCAGACAATTTGGCCCTCTCTGCTTTCCTGAGGACTCTATCCTCAAAAGCACCTTTTTTCACTTTCGGCGCTCTCTGGATCAAAAAAGACAAACGTCCAGATTTTGCTGCCACAGCAAAGGTGCCAGCGGGGAAAAGTGATGCTGGTCCTCACTGCCTCCTGGAACCCCTTCAAATGCCCCAGACAATTTGGCCCTCTCTGCTTTCCTGAGGACTCTATCCTCAAAAGCACCTTTTTTCACTTCCGGCGCTCTCTGGAGCAAAAAAGACAAACGTCCAGCTTTTGCTGCCACAGCAAAAGTGCCAGCGGGGAAAGTGATGCTGGTTCTCACTGCCTCCTGGAACCCCTTCAAATGCCCAGACAATTTGGCCCTCTCTGCTTTCCTGAGGACTCTATCCTCAAAAGCACCTTTTTTCACTTTCGGCGCTGTATGGAGCAAAAAGACAAACGTCCAGCTTTTGCTGCCACAGCAAAGGTGCCAGCGGGGAAAAGTGATGCTGTTCCTCACTGCCTCCTGGAACCCCTTCAAATGCCCCAGACAATTTGGCCCTCTCTGCTTTCCTGAGGACTCTATCCTCAAAAGCACCTTTTTTCACTTTCGGCGCTCTCTGGAGCAAAAAAGACAAACGTCCAGCTTTTGCTGCCACAGCAAAGGCGCCAGCGGGGAAAAGTGATGCTGGTTCTCACTGCCTCCTGGAATCATCCCTTCAAAAGCCCCAGACAATTTGGCCCTCTCTGCTTTCCTGAGGACTCTATCCTCAAAAGCACCTTTTTTCACTTTCGGCGCTCTCTGGAGCAAAAAAGACAAACGTCCAGCTTTTGCTGCCACAGCAAAAGTGCCAGCGGGGAAAAGTGATGCTGGTTCTCACTGCCTCCTGGAACCCCTTCAAATGCCCCAGACAATTTGGCCCTCTCTGCTTTCCTGAGCACTCTATCCTCAAAAGCACCTTTTTTCACTTTCGGCGCTCTCTGGAGCAAAAAAGACAAACGTCCAGCTTTTGCTGCCACAGCAAAGGTGCCAGCGGGGAAAAGTGATGCTGGTCCTCACTGCCTCCTGGAACCCCTTCAAATGCCCCAGACAATTTGGCCCTCTCTGCTTTCCTGAGCACTCTATCCTCAAAAGCACCTTTTTTCACTTTCGGCGCTCTCTGGAGCAAAAAAGACAAACGTCCAGCTTTTGCTGCCACAGCAAAGGTGCCAGCGGGAAAAGTGATGCTGGTTCTCACTGCCTCCTGGAACCCCTTCAAATGCCCCAGACAATTTGGCCCTCTCTGCTTTCCTGAGGACTCTATCCTCAAAAGCACCTTTTTTCACTTTCGGCGCTCTCTGGAGCAAAAAAGACAAACGTCCAGCTTTTGCTGCCACAGCAAAAGTGCCAGCGGGGAAAAGTGATGCTGGTTCTCACTGCCTCCTGGAACCCCTTCAAATGCCCCAGACAATTTGGCCCTCTCTGCTTTCCTGAGGACTCTATCCTCAAAAGCACCTTTTTTCACTTTCGGCGCTCTCTGGAGCAAAAAAGACAAACGTCCAGCTTTTGCTGCCACAGCAAAGGTGCCAGCGGGGAAAAGTGATGCTGGTCCTCACTGCCTCCTGGAACCCCTTCAAATGCCCCAGACAATTTGGCCCTCTCTGCTTTCCTGAGGACTCTATCCTCAAAAGCACCTTTTTTCACTTTCGGCGCTCTCTGGAGCAAAAAAGACAAACGTCCAGCTTTTGCTGCCACAGCAAAAGTGCCAGCGGGGAAAAGTGATGCTGGTTCTCACTGCCTCCTGGAACCCCTTCAAATGCCCCAGACAATTTGGCCCTCTCTGCTTTCCTGAGGACTCTATCCTCAAAAGCACCTTTTTTCACTTTCGGCGCTCTCTGGAGCAAAAAAGACAAACGTCCAGATTTTGCTGCCACAGCAAAGGTGCCAGCGGGGAAAAGTGATGCTGGTCCTCACAGCCTCCTGGAACCCCTTCAAATGCCCCAGACAATTTGGCCCTCTCTGCTTTCCTGAGGACTCTATCCTCAAAAGCACCTTTTTTCACTTTCGGCGCTCTCTGGAGCAAAAAAAGACAAACGTCCAGCTTTTGCTGCCACAGCAAAGGTGCCAGCGGGGAAAAGTGATGCTGGTCCTCACTGCCTCCTGGAACCCCTTCAAATGCCCCAGACAATTTGGCCCTCTCTGCTTTCCTGAGGACTCTATCCTCAAAAGCACCTTTTTTCACTTTCGGCGCTCTCTGGAGCAAAAAAGACAAACGTCCAGCTTTTGCTGCCACAGCAAAAGTGCCAGCGGGGAAAAGTGATGCTGGTTCTCACTGCCTCCTGGAACCCCTTCAAATGCCCCAGACAATTTGGCCCTCTCTGCTTTCCTGAGGACTCTATCTTCAAAAGCACCTTTTTTCACTTTCGGCGCTCTCTGGAGCAAAAAGACAAACGTCCAGGTTTTGCTGCCACAGCAAAGGTGCCAGCGGGGAAAAGTGATGCTGGTTCTCACTGCCTCCTGGAACCCCTTCAAATGCCCCAGACAATTTGGCCCTCTCTGCTTTCCTGAGGACTCTATCCTCAAAAGCACCTTTTTTCACTTTCGGCGCTGTATGGAGCAAAAAAGACAAACGTCCAGCTTTTGCTGCCACAGCAAAGGTGCCAGCGGGGAAAAGTGATGCTGGTCCTCACTGCCTCCTGGAACCCCTTCAAATGCCCCAGACAATTTGGCCCTCTCTGCTTTCCTGAGGACTCTATCCTCAAAAGCACCTTTTTTCACTTTCGGCGCTCTCTGGAGCAAAAAAGACAAACGTCCAGCTTTTGCTGCCACAGAAAAGGCGCCAGCGGGGAAAAGTGATGCTGGTTCTCACTGCCTCCTGGAATCCCTTCAAAAGCCCCAGACAATTTGACCCTCTCTGCTTTCCTGAGGACTCTATCCTCAAAAGCACCTTTTTTCACTTTCGGCGCTCTCTGGAGCAAAAAAGACAAACGTCCAGCTTTTGCTGCCACAGCAAAAGTGCCAGCGGGGAAAAGTGATGCTGGTTCTCACTGCCTCCTGGAACCCCTTCAAATGCCCCAGACAATTTGGCCCTCTCTGCTTTCCTGAGGACTCTATCCTCAAAAGCACCTTTTTTCACTTTCGGCGCTCTCTGGAGCAAAAAAGACAAACGTCCAGATTTTGCTGCCACAGCAAAGGTGCCAGCGGGGAAAAGTGATGCTGGTCCTCACTGCCTCCTGGAACCCCTTCAAATGCCCCAGACAATTTGGCCCTCTCTGCTTTCCTGAGCACTCTATCCTCAAAAGCACCTTTTTTCACTTTCAACGCTCTCTGGAGCAAAAAAGACAAACGTCCAGCTTTTGCTGCCACAGCAAAAGTGCCAGCGGGGAAAAGTGATGCTGGTTCTCACTGCCTCCTGGAACCCCTTCAAATGCCCCAGACAATTTGGCCCTCTCTGCTTTCCTGAGGACTCTATCCTCAAAAGCACCTTTTTTCACTTTCGGCGCTCTCTGGAGCAAAAAAGACAAACGTCCAGCTTTTGCTGCCACAGCAAAAGTGCCAGCGGGGAAAAGTGATGCTGGTTCTCACTGCCTCCTGGAACCCCTTCAAATGCCCCAGACAATTTGGCCCTCTCTGCTTTCCTGAGGACTCTATCCTCAAAAGCACCTTTTTTCACTTTCGGCGCTCTCTGGAGCAAAAAAGACAAACGTCCAGCTTTTGCTGCCACAGCAAAGGTGCCAGCGGGGAAAAGTGATGCTGGTCCTCACTGCCTCCTGGAACCCCTTCAAATGCCCCAGACAATTTGGCCCTCTCTGCTTTCCTGAGGACTCTATCCTCAAAAGCACCTTTTTTCACTTTCGGCGCTCTCTGGAGCAAAAAAGACAAACGTCCAGCTTTTGCTGCCACAGCAAAAGTGCCAGCGGGGAAAAGTGATGCTGGTTCTCACTGCCTCCTGGAACCCCTTCAAATGCCCCAGACAATCTGGCCCTCTCTGCTTTCCTGAGGACTCTATCCTCAAAAGCACCTTTTTTCACTTTCGGCGCTCTCTGGAGCAAAAAAGACAAACGTCCAGCTTTTGCTGCCACAGCAAAGGTGCCAGCGGGGAAAAGTGATGCTGGTCCTCACAGCCTCCTGGAACCCCTTCAAATGCCCCAGACAATTTGGCCCTCTCTGCTTTCCTGAGGACTCTATCCTCAAAAGCACCTTTTTTCACTTTCGGCGCTCTCTGGAGCAAAAAAGACAAACGTCCAGCTTTTGCTGCCACAGCAAAGGTGCCAGTGGGGAAAAGTGATGCTGGTCCTCACTGCCTCCTGGAACCCCTTCAAATGCCCCAGACAATTTGGCCCTCTCTGCTTTCCTGAGGACTCTATCCTCAAAAGCACCTTTTTTCACTTTCGGCGCTCTCTGGAGCAAAAAAGACAAACGTCCAGCTTTTGCTGCCACAGCAAAAGTGCCAGCGGGGAAAAGTGATGCTGGTTCTCACTGCCTCCTGGAACCCCTTCAAATGCCCCAGACAATTTGGCCCTCTCTGCTTTCCTGAGGACTCTATCCTCAAAAGCACCTTTTTTCACTTTCGGCGCTCTGTGGAGCAAAAAAGACAAACGTCCAGATTTTGCTGCCACAGCAAAGGTGCCAGCGGGGAAAAGTGATGCTGGTCCTCACAGCCTCCTGGAACCCCTTCAAATGCCCCAGACAATTTGGCCCTCTCTGCTTTCCTGAGGACTCTATCCTCAAAAGCACCTTTTTTCACTTTCGGCGCTGTATGGAGCAAAAAAGACAAACGTCCAGCTTTTGCTGCCACAGCAAAGGTGCCAGCGGGGAAAAGTGATGCTGGTCCTCACTGCCTCCTGGAACCCCTTCAAATGCCCCAGACAATTTGGCCCTCTCTGCTTTCCTGAGGACTCTATCCTCAAAAGCACCTTTTTTCACTTTCGGCGCTCTCTGGAGCAAAAAAGACAAACGTCCAGCTTTTGCTGCCACAGCAAAAGTGCCAGCGGGGAAAAGTGATGCTGGTTCTCACTGCCTCCTGGAACCCCTTCAAATGCCCCAGACAATTTGGCCCTCTCTGCTTTCCTGAGGACTCTATCTTCAAAAGCACCTTTTTTCACTTTCGGCGCTCTCTGGAGCAAAAAAGACAAACGTCCAGCTTTTGCTGCCACAGCAAAGGTGCCAGCGGGGAAAAGTGATGCTGGTTCTCACTGCCTCCTGGAACCCCTTCAAATGCCCCAGACAATTTGGCCCTCTCTGCTTTCCTGAGGACTCTATCCTCAAAAGCACCTTTTTTCACTTTCGGCGCTCTCTGGAGCAAAAAAGACAAACGTCCAGCTTTTGCTGCCACAGCAAAAGTGCCAGCGGGGAAAAGTGATGCTGGTTCTCACTGCCTCCTGGAACCCCTTCAAATGCCCCAGACAATTTGGCCCTCTCTGCTTTCCTGAGGACTCTATCCTCAAAAGCACCTTTTTTCACTTTCGGCGCTGTATGGAGCAAAAAAGACAAACGTCCAGCTTTTGCTGCCACAGCAAAGGTGCCAGCGGGGAAAAGTGATGCTGGTCCTCACTGCCTCCTGGAACCCCTTCAAATGCCCCAGACAATTTGGCCCTCTCTGCTTTCCTGAGGACTCTATCCTCAAAAGCACCTTTTTTCACTTTCGGCGCTCTCTGGAGCAAAAAAGACAAACGTCCAGCTTTTGCTGCCACAGCAAAAGTGCCAGCGGGGAAAAGTGATGCTGGTTCTCACTGCCTCCTGGAACCCCTTCAAATGCCCCAGACAATTTGGCCCTCTCTGCTTTCCTGAGGACTCTATCCTCAAAAGCACCTTTTTTCACTTTCGGCGCTGTATGGAGCAAAAAAGACAAACGTCCAGCTTTTGCTGCCACAGCAAAGGCGCCAGCGGGGAAAAGTGATGCTGGTTCTCACTGCCTCCTGGAACCCCTTCAAATGCCCCAGACAATTTGGCCCTCTCTGCTTTCCTGAGGACTCTATCCTCAAAAGCACCTTTTTTCACTTTCGGCGCTCTCTGGAGCAAAAAAGACAAACGTCCAGATTTTGCTGCCACAGCAAAGGTGCCAGCAGGGAAAAGTGATGCTGGTCCTCACTGCCTCCTGGAACCCCTTCAAATGCCCCAGACAATTTGGCCCTCTCTGCTTTCCTGAGGACTCTATCCTCAAAAGCACCTTTTTTCACTTTCGGCGCACTCTGGAGCAAAAAAGACAAACGTCCAGCTTTTGCTGCCACAGCAAAGGTGCCAGCGGGGAAAAGTGATGCTGGTTCTCACTGCCTCCTGGAACCCCTTCAAATGCCCCAGACAATTTGGCCCTCTCTGCTTTCCTGAGGACTCTATCCTCAAAAGCACCTTTTTTCACTTTCGGCGCTGTATGGAGCAAAAAAGACAAACGTCCAGCTTTTGCTGCCACAGCAAAGGTGCCAGCGGGGAAAAGTGATGCTGGTCCTCACTGCCTCCTGGAACCCCTTCAAATGCCCCAGACAATTTGGCCCTCTCTGCTTTCCTGAGGACTCTATCCTCAAAAGCACCTTTTTTCACTTTCGGCGCTCTCTGGAGCAAAAAAGACAAACGTCCAGCTTTTGCTGCCACAGAAAAGGCGCCAGCGGGGAAAAGTGATGCTGGTTCTCACTGCCTCCTGGAATCCCTTCAAAAGCCCCAGACAATTTGACCCTCTCTGCTTTCCTGAGGACTCTATCCTCAAAAGCACCTTTTTTCACTTTCGGCGCTCTCTGGAGCAAAAAAGACAAACGTCCAGCTTTTGCTGCCACAGCAAAAGTGCCAGCGGGGAAAAGTGATGCTGGTTCTCACTGCCTCCTGGAACCCCTTCAAATGCCCCAGACAATTTGGCCCTCTCTGCTTTCCTGAGGACTCTATCCTCAAAAGCACCTTTTTTCACTTTCGGCGCTCTCTGGAGCAAAAAAGACAAACGTCCAGCTTTTGCTGCCACAGCAAAGGTGCCAGCGGGGAAAAGTGATGCTGGTCCTCACTGCCTCCTGGAACCCCTTCAAATGCCCCAGACAATTTGGCCCTCTCTGCTTTCCTGAGGACTCTATCCTCAAAAGCACCTTTTTTCACTTTCGGCGCTCTCTGGAGCAAAAAAGACAAACGTCCAGCTTTTGCTGCCACAGCAAAAGTGCCAGCGGGGAAAAGTGATGCTGGTTCTCACTGCCTCCTGGAACCCCTTCAAATGCCCCAGACAATTTGGCCCTCTCTGCTTTCCTGAGGACTCTATCCTCAAAAGCACCTTTTTTCACTTTCGGCGCTCTCTGGAGCAAAAAAGACAAACGTCCAGCTTTTGCTGCCACAGCAAAAGTGCCAGCGGGGAAAAGTGATGCTGGTTCTCACTGCCTCCTGGAACCCCTTCAAATGCCCCAGACAATTTGGCCCTCTCTGCTTTCCTGAGGACTCTATCCTCAAAAGCACCTTTTTTCACTTTCGGCGCTCTCTGGAGCAAAAAAGACAAACGTCCAGCTTTTGCTGCCACAGCAAAGGTGCCAGCGGGGAAAAGTGATGCTGGTCCTCACTGCCTCCTGGAACCCCTTCAAATGCCCCAGACAATTTGGCCCTCTCTGCTTTCCTGAGGACTCTATCCTCAAAAGCACCTTTTTTCACTTTCGGCGCTCTCTGGAGCAAAAAAGACAAACGTCCAGGTTTTGCTGCCACAGCAAAGGTGCCAGCGGGGAAAAGTGATGCTGGTCCTCACTGCCTCCTGGAACCCCTTCAAATGCCCCAGACAATTTGGCCCTCTCTGCTTTCCTGAGGACTCTATCCTCAAAAGCACCTTTTTCCACTTTCGGCGCTCTCTGGAGCAAAAAAGACAAACGTCCAGCTTTTGCTGCCACAGCAAAAGTGCCAGCGGGGAAAAGTGATGCTGGTTCTCACTGCCTCCTGGAACCCCTTCAAATGCCCCAGACAATTTGGCCCTCTCTGCTTTCCTGAGGACTCTATCCTCAAAAGCACCTTTTTTCACTTTCGGCGCTGTATGGAGCAAAAAAGACAAACGTCCAGCTTTTGCTGCCACAGCAAAGGCGCCAGCGGGGAAAAGTGATGCTGGTTCTCACTGCCTCCTGGAATCCCTTCAAAAGCCCCAGACAATTTGACCCTCTCTGCTTTCCTGAGGACTCTATCCTCAAAAGCACCTTTTTTCACTTTCGGCGCTCTCTGGAGCAAAAAAGACAAACGTCCAGCTTTTGCTGCCACAGCAAAAGTGCCAGCGGGGAAAAGTGATGCTGGTTCTCACTGCCTCCTGGAACCCCTTCAAATGCCCCAGACAATTTGGCCCTCTCTGCTTTCCTGAGGACTCTATCCTCAAAAGCACCTTTTTTCACTTTCGGCGCTCTCTGGAGCAAAAAAGACAAACGTCCAGATTTTGCTGCCACAGCAAAGGTGCCAGCGGGGAAAAGTGATGCTGGTCCTCACTGCCTCCTGGAACCCCTTCAAATGCCCCAGACAATTTGGCCCTCTCTGCTTTCCTGAGGACTCTATCCTCAAAAGCACCTTTTTTCACTTCCGGCGCTCTCTGGAGCAAAAAAGACAAACGTCCAGCTTTTGCTGCCACAGCAAAAGTGCCAGCGGGGAAAAGTGATGCTGGTTCTCACTGCCTCCTGGAACCCCTTCAAATGCCCCAGACAATTTTGGCCCTCTCTGCTTTCCTGAGGACTCTATCCTCAAAAGCACCTTTTTTCACTTTCGGCGCTGTATGGAGCAAAAAAGACAAACGTCCAGCTTTTGCTGCCACAGCAAAGGTGCCAGCGGGGAAAAGTGATGCTGGTCCTCACTGCCTCCTGGAACCCCTTCAAATGCCCCAGACAATTTGGCCCTCTCTGCTTTCCTGAGGACTCTATCCTCAAAAGCACCTTTTTTCACTTTCGGCGCTCTCTGGAGCAAAAAAGACAAACGTCCAGCTTTTGCTGCCACAGCAAAGGCGCCAGCGGGGAAAAGTGATGCTGGTTCTCACTGCCTCCTGGAATCCCTTCAAAAGCCCCAGACAATTTGACCCTCTCTGCTTTCCTGAGGACTCTATCCTCAAAAGCACCTTTTTTCACTTTCGGCGCTCTCTGGAGCAAAAAAGACAAACGTCCAGCTTTTGCTGCCACAGCAAAAGTGCCAGCGGGGAAAAGTGATGCTGGTTCTCACTGCCTCCTGGAACCCCTTCAAATGCCCCAGACAATTTGGCCCTCTCTGCTTTCCTGAGGACTCTATCCTCAAAAGCACCTTTTTTCACTTTCGGCGCTCTCTGGAGCAAAAAAGACAAACGTCCAGATTTTGCTGCCACAGCAAAGGTGCCAGCGGGGAAAAGTGATGCTGGTCCTCACTGCCTCCTGGAACCCCTTCAAATGCCCCAGACAATTTGGCCCTCTCTGCTTTCCTGAGGACTCTATCCTCAAAAGCACCTTTTTTTCACTTTCGGCGCTCTCTGGAGCAAAAAAGACAAACGTCCAGCTTTTGCTGCCACAGCAAAAGTGCCAGCGGGGAAAAGTGATGCTGGTTCTCACTGCCTCCTGGAACCCCTTCAAATGCCCCAGACAATTTGGCCCTCTCTGCTTTCCTGAGGACTCTATCCTCAAAAGCACCTTTTTTCACTTTCGGCGCTCTCTGGAGCAAAAAAGACAAACGTCCAGCTTTTGCTGCCACAGCAAAAGTGCCAGCGGGGAAAAGTGATGCTGGTTCTCACTGCCTCCTGGAACCCCTTCAAATGCCCCAGACAATTTGGCCCTCTCTGCTTTCCTGAGGACTCTATCCTCAAAAGCACCTTTTTTCACTTTCGGCGCTCTCTGGAGCAAAAAAGACAAACGTCCAGCTTTTGCTGCCACAGCAAAGGTGCCAGCGGGGAAAAGTGATGCTGGTCCTCACTGCCTCCTGGAACCCCTTCAAATGCCCCAGACAATTTGGCCCTCTCTGCTTTCCTGAGCACTCTATCCTCAAAAGCACCTTTTTTCACTTTCGGCGCTCTCTGGAGCAAAAAAGACAAACGTCCAGCTTTTGCTGCCACAGCAAAAGTGCCAGCGGGGAAAAGTGATGCTGGTTCTCACTGCCTCCTGGAACCCCTTCAAATGCCCCAGACAATTTGGCCCTCTCTGCTTTCCTGAGGACTCTATCCTCAAAAGCACCTTTTTTCACTTTCGGCGCTCTCTGGAGCAAAAAAGACAAACGTCCAGATTTTGCTGCCACAGCAAAGGTGCCAGCGGGGAAAAGTGATGCTGGTCCTCACAGCCTCCTGGAACCCCTTCAAATGCCCCAGACAATTTGGCCCTCTCTGCTTTCCTGAGGACTCTATCCTCAAAAGCACCTTTTTTCACCTTCGGCGCTCTCTGGAGCAAAAAAGACAAACGTCCAGCTTTTGCTGCCACAGCAAAAGTGCCAGCGGGGAAAAGTGATGCTGGTTCTCACTGCCTCCTGGAACCCCTTCAAATGCCCCAGACAATTTGGCCCTCTCTGCTTTCCTGAGGACTCTATCCTCAAAAGCACCTTTTTTCACTTTCGGCGCTCTCTGGAGCAAAAAAGACAAACGTCCAGCTTTTGCTGCCACAGCAAAAGTGCCAGCGGGGAAAAGTGATGCTGGTTCTCACTGCCTCCTGGAACCCCTTCAAATGCCCCAGACAATTTGGCCCTCTCTGCTTTCCTGAGGACTCTATCTTCAAAAGCACCTTTTTTCACTTTCGGCGCTCTCTGGAGCAAAAAAGACAAACGTCCAGGTGTTGCTGCCACAGCAAAGGTGCCAGCGGGGAAAAGTGATGCTGGTTCTCACTGCCTCCTGGAACCCCTTCAAATGCCCCAGACAATTTGGCCCTCTCTGCTTTCCTGAGGACTCTATCCTCAAAAGCACCTTTTTTCACTTTCGGCGCTCTCTGGAGCAAAAAAGACAAACGTCCAGCTTTTGCTGCCACAGCAAAGGTGCCAGCGGGGAAAAGTGATGCTGGTCCTCACTGCCTCCTGGAACCCCTTCAAATGCCCCAGACAATTTGGCCCTCTCTGCTTTCCTGAGGACTCTATCCTCAAAAGCACCTTTTTTCACTTTCGGCGCTCTCTGGAGCAAAAAAGACAAACGTCCAGCTTTTGCTTCCACAGCAAAAGTGCCAGCGGGGAAAAGTGATGCTGGTTCTCACTGCCTCCTGGAACCCCTTCAAATGCCCCAGACAATTTGGCCCTCTCTGCTTTCCTGAGGACTCTATCCTCAAAAGCACCTTTTTTCACTTTTGGCGCTCTCTGGAGCAAAAAAGACAAACGTCCAGCTTTTGCTGCCACAGCAAAAGTGCCAGCGGGGAAAAGTGATGCTGGTTCTCACTGCCTCCTGGAACCCCTTCAAATGCCCCAGACAATTTGGCCCTCTCTGCTTTCCTGAGGACTCTATCCTCAAAAGCACCTTTTTTCACTTTCGGCGCTCTCTGGAGCAAAAAAGACAAACGTCCAGCTTTTGCTGCCACAGCAAAAGTGCCAGCGGGGAAAAGTGATGCTGGTTCTCACTGCCTCCTGGAACCCCTTCAAATGCCCCAGACAATTTGGCCCTCTCTGCTTTCCTGAGGACTCTATCCTCAAAAGCACCTTTTTTCACTTTTGGCGCTCTCTGGAGCAAAAAAGACAAACGTCCAGCTTTTGCTGCCACAGCAAAAGTGCCAGCGGGGAAAAGTGATGCTGGTTCTCACTGCCTCCTGGAACCCCTTCAAATGCCCCAGACAATTTGGCCCTCTCTGCTTTCCTGAGGACTCTATCCTCAAAAGCACCTTTTTTCACTTTCGGCGCTCTCTGGAGCAAAAAAGACAAACGTCCATCTTTTGCTGCCACAGCAAAAGTGCCAGCGGGGAAAAGTGATGCTGGTTCTCACTGCCTCCTGGAACCCCTTCAAATGCCCCAGACAATTTGGCCCTCTCTGCTTTCCTGAGGACTCTATCCTCAAAAGCACCTTTTTTCACTTTCGGCGCTCTCTGGAGCAAAAAAGACAAACGTCCAGGTTTTGCTGCCACAGCAAAGGTGCCAGCGGGGAAAAGTGATGCTGGTTCTCACTGCCTCCTGGAACCCCTTCAAAAGCCCCAGACAATTTGGCCCTCTCTGCTTTCCTGAGGACTCTATCCTCAAAAGCACCTTTTTTCACTTTCGGCGCTCTCTGGAGCAAAAAAGACAAACGTCCAGCTTTTGCTGCAACAGCAAAAGTGCCAGCGGGGAAAAGTGATGCTGGTTCTCACTGCCTCCTGGAACCCCTTCAAATGCCCCAGACAATTTGGCCCTCTCTGCTTTCCTGAGGACTCTATCCTCAAAAGCACCTTTTTTCACTTTCGACGCTCTCTGGAGCAAAAAAGACAAACGTCCAGATTTTGCTGCCACAGCAAAGGTGCCAGCGGGGAAAAGTGATGCTGGTCCTCACTGCCTCCTGGAACCCTTCAAATGCCCCAGACAATTTGGCCCTCTCTGCTTTCCTGAGCACTCTATCCTCAAAAGCACCTTTTTTCACTTTCGGCGCTGTCTGGAGCAAAAAAGACAAACGTCCAGCTTTTGCTGCCACAGCAAAGGTGCCAGCGGGGAAAAGTGATGCTGGTCCTCACTGCCTCCTGGAACCCCTTCAAATGCCCCAGACAATTTGGCCCTCTCTGCTTTCCTGAGGACTCTATCCGCAAAAGCACCTTTTTTCACTTTCGGCGCTGTCTGGAGCAAAAAAGACAAACGTCCAGCTTTTGCTGCCACAGCAAAGGTGCCAGCGGGGAAAAGTGATGCTGGTTCTCACTGCCTCCTGGAACCCCTTCAAATGCCCCAGACAATTTGGCCCTCTCTGCTTTCCTGAGGACTTTATCCTCAAAAGCACCTTTTTTCACTTTCGGCGCTCTCTGGAGCAAAAAAGACAAACGTCTAGATTTTGCTGCCACAGCAAAAGTGCCAGCGGGGAAAAGTGATGCTGGTTCTCACTGCCTCCTGGAACCCCTTCAAATGCCCCAGACAATTTGGCCCTCTCTGCTTTCCTGAGGACTTTATCCTCAAAAGCACATTTTTTCACTTTCGGCGCTGTCTGGAGAAAAAAAACAGACGTCCAGCTTTTGCTGCCAGAGCAAAGGTGCCAGCGGGGAAAAGTGATGCTGGTTCTCACTGCCTCCTGGAACCCCTTCAAATGCCCCAGACAATTTGACCCTCTCTGCTTTCCTGAGGACTCTATCCTCAAAAGCACCTTTTTTCACTTTCGGCGCTCTCTGGAGCAAAAAAGACAAACGTCCAGCTTTTGCTGCCACAGCAAAGGTGCCAGCGGGGAAAAGTGATGCTGGTTCTCACTGCCTCCTGGAACCCCTTCAAATGCCCCAGACAATTTGGCCCTCTCTGCTTTCCTGCGCACTCTATCCGCAAAAGCATCTTTTTTCACTTTCGGCGCTCTCTGGAGCAAAAAAGACAAACGTCCAGCTTTTGCTGCCACAGCAAAGGTG
>NW_028127404.1:0-33628 GCF_965231255.1 Vanellus vanellus
GTTCCAGGAGGCAGTGAGAAGCAGCATCACTTTTCCCCGCTGGCACCTTTGCTGTGGCAGCAAAAGCTGGACGTTTGTCTTTTTTGCTCCAAACAGCGCCGAAAGTGAAAAAAGGTGCTTTTGAGGATAGAGTGCGCAGGAAAGCAGAGAGGGCCAAATTGTCTGGGGCATTTGAAGGGGTTCCAGGAGGCAGTGAGAAGCAGCATCACTTTTCCCCGCTGGCACCTTTGCTGTGGCAGCAAAAGCTGGACGTTTGTCTTTTTTGCTCCAAACAGCGCCGAAAGTGAAAAAAGGGGCTTTTGAGGATAGAGTGCGCAGGAAAGCAGAGAGGGCCAAATTGTCTGGGGCATTTGAAGGGGTTCCAGGAGGCAGTGAGAAGCAGCATCACTTTTCCCCGCTGGCACCTTTGCTGTGGCAGCAAAAGCTGGACGTTTGTCTTTTTTGCTCCAAACAGCGCCGAAAGTGAAAAAAGGTGCTTTTGAGGATAGAGTGCGCAGGAAAGCAGAGAGGGCCAAATTGTCTGGGGCATTTGAAGGGGTTCCAGGAGGCAGTGAGGACCAGCATCACTTTTCCCCGCTGGCACCTTTGCTGTGGCAGCAAAAGGTGGACGTTTGTCTTTTTTCTTCTGGAGGGCGCCGAAAGTGAAAAAAGGTGCTTTTGAGGATAGCGTGCGCAGGAAAGCAGAGAGGGCCAAATTGTCTGGGGCATTTGAAGGGGTTCCAGGAGGCAGTGAGGACCAGCATCACTTTTCCCCGCTGGCACCTTTGCTGTGGCAGCAAAAGCTGGACGTTTGTCTTTTTTGCTCCAAACAGCGCCGAAAGTGAAAAAAGGTGCTTTTGAGGATAGCGTGCGCAGGAAAGCAGAGAGGGCCAAATTGTCTGGGGCATTTGAAGGGGTTCCAGGAGGCAGTGAGAAGCAGCATCACTTTTCCCCGCTGGCACCTTTGCTGTGGCAGCAAAAGCTGGACGTTTGTCTTTTTTGCCCCAAACAGCGCCGAAAGTGAAAAAAGGTGCTTTTGAGGATAGCGTGCGCAGGAAAGCAGAGAGGGCCAAATTGTCTGGGGCATTTGAAGGGGTTCCAGGAGGCAGTGAGGACCAGCATCACTTTTCCCCGCTGGCACCTTTGCTGTGGCAACAAAAGCTGGACGTTTGTCTTTTTTGCTCCAAACAGCACCGAAAGTGAAAAAAAGGTGCTTTTGAGGATTGCGTGCGCAGGAAAACAGAGAGGGCCAAATTATCTGGGGCATTTGAAGGGGTTCCAGGAGGCAGTGAGGACCAGCATCACTTTTCCCCGCTGGCACCTTTGCTGTGGCAGCAAAAGCTGGACGTTTGTCTTTTTTGCTCCAAACAGCGCCGAAAGTGAAAAAAGGTGCTTTTGAGGATAGACTTTTCAGGAAAGCAGAGAGGGCCAAATTGTCTGGGGCATTTGAAGGGGTTCCAGGAGGCAGTGAGGACCAGCATCACTTTTCCCCGCTGGCACCTTTGCTGTGGCAGCAAAAGCTGGACGTTTGTCTTCATTCCTCCGGAGGGCGCCGAAAGTGAAAAAAGGTGCTTTTGAGGATAGCGTGCGCAGGAAAGCAGAAAGGGCCAAATTGTCTGGGGCATTTGAAGGGGTTCCAGGAGGCAGTGAGGACCAGCATCACTTTTCCCCGCTGGCACCTTTGCTGTGGCAGCAAAAGCTGGACGTTTGTCTTTTTTGCTCCAAACAGCGCCGAAAGTGAAAAAAGCTGCTTTTGAGGATAGACTTTTCAGGAAAGCAGAGAGGGCCAAATTGTCTGGGGCATTTGAAGGGGTTCCAGGAGGCAGTGAGAAGCAGCATCACTTTTCCCCGCTGGCACCTTTGCTGTGGCAGCAAAAGCTGGACGTTTGTCCTTTTTGCTCCAAACAGCGCCGAAAGTGAAAAAAGGTGCTTTTGAGGATAGCGTGCGCAGGAAAGCAGAGAGGGCCAAATTGTCTGGGGCATTTGAAGGGGTTCCAGGAGGCAGTGAGAAGCAGCATCACTTTTCCCCGCTGGCACCTTTGCTGTGGCAGCAAAAGCTGGACGTTTGTCTTTTTTGCTCCAAACAGCGCCGAAAGTGAAAAAAGGTGCATTTGAGGATAGCGTGCGCAGGAAAGCAGAGAGGGCCAAATTGTGTGGGGCATTTGAAGGGGTTCCAGGAGGCAGTGAGGACCAGCATCACTTTTCCCCGCTGGCACCTTTGCTGTGGCAGCAAAAGCTGGACGTTTGTCTTTTTTGCTCCAAACAGCGCCGAAAGTGAAAAAAGGTGCTTTTGAGGATAGCGTGCGCAGGAAAGCAGAGAGGGCCAAATTGTCTGGGGCATTTGAAGGGATTCCAGGAGGCAGTGAGGACCAGGATCACTTTTCCCCGCTGGCACCTTTGCTGTGGCAGCAAAAGCTGGACGTTTGTCTTTTTTCCTCCGGAGGGCGCCGAAAGTGAAAAAAGGTGCTTTTGAGGATAGCGTGCGCAGGAAAGCAGAGAGGGCCAAATTGTCTGGGGCATTTGAAGGGGTTCCAGGAGACAGTGAGGACCAGCATCACTTTTCCCCGCTGGCACCTTTGCTGTGGCAGCAAAAGCTGGACGTTTGTCTTTTTTGCTCCAAACAGCGCCGAAAGTGAAAAAAGCTGCTTTTGAGGATAGACTTTTCAGGAAAGCAGAGAGGGCCAAATTGTCTGGGGCATTTGAAGGGGTTCCAGGAGGCAGTGAGAAGCAGCATCACTTTTCCCCGCTGGCACCTTTGCTGTGGCAGCAAAAGCTGGACGTTTGTCTTTTTTGCTCCAAACAGCGCCGAAAGTGAAAAAAGGTGCTTTTGAGGATAGCGTGCGCAGGAAAGCAGAGAGGGCCAAATTGTGTGGGGCATTTGAAGGGGTTCCAGGAGGCAGTGAGAAGCAGCATCACTTTTCCCCGCTGGCACCTTTGCTGTGGCAGCAAAAGCTGGACGTTTGTCTTTTTTGCTCCAAACAGCGCCGAAAGTGAAAAAAGGGGCTTTTTAGGATAGAGTGCGCAGGAAAGCAGAGAGGGCCAAATTGTCTGGGGCATTTGAAGGGGTTCCAGGAGGCAGTGAGAAGCAGCATCACTTTTCCCCGCTGGCACCTTTGCTGTGGCAGCAAAAGCTGGACGTTTGTCTTTTTTGCTCCAAACAGCGCCGAAAGTGAAAAAAGGTGCTTTTGAGGATAGCGTGCGCAGGAAAGCAGAGAGGGCCAAATTGTCTGGGGCATTTGAAGGGGTTCCAGGAGGCAGTGAGGACCAGCATCACTTTTCCCCGCTGGCACCTTTGCTGTGGCAGCAAAAGCTGGACGTTTGTCTTTTTTGCTCCAAACAGCGCCGAAAGTGAAAAAAGGTGCATTTGAGGATAGCGTGCGCAGGAAAGCAGAGAGGGCCAAATTGTCTGGGGCATTTGAAGGGGTTCCAGGAGGCAGTGAGAAGCAGCATCACTTTTCCCCGCTGGCACCTTTGCTGTGGCAGCAAAAGCTGGACGTTTGTCTTTTTTGCTCCAAACAGCGCCGAAAGTGAAAAAAGGGGCTTTTGAGGATAGAGTGCGCAGGAAAGCTAAGAGGGCCAAATTGTCTGGGGCATTTGAAGGGGTTCCAGGAGGCAGTGAGAAGCAGCATCACTTTTCCCCGCTGGCACCTTTGCTGTGGCAGCAAAAGCTGGACGTTTGTCTTTTTTGCTCCAAACAGCGCCGAAAGTGAAAAAAGGTGCTTTTGAGGATAGCGTGCGCAGGAAAGCAGGGAGGGCCAAATTGTGTGGGGCATTTGAAGGGGTTCCAGGAGGCAGTGAGAAGCAGCATCACTTTTCCCCGCTGGCACCTTTGCTGTGGCAGCAAAAGCTGGACGTTTGTCTTTTTTGCTCCAAACAGCGCCGAAAGTGAAAAAAGGTGCTTTTGAGGATAGCGTGCGCAGGAAAGCAGAGAGGGCTAAATTGTCTGGGGCATTTGAAGGGGTTCCAGGAGGCAGTGAGAAGCAGTATCACTTTTCCCCGCTGGCACCTTTGCTGTGGCAGCAAAAGCTGGACGTTTGTCTTTTTTTGCTCCAAACAGCGCCGAAAGTGAAAAAAGGTGCTTTTGAGGATAGAGTGCGCAGGAAAGCAGAGAGGGCCAAATTGTCTGGGGCATTTGAAGGGGTTCCAGGAGGCAGTGAGAAGCAGCATCACTTTTCCCCGCTGGCACCTTTGCTGTGGCAGCAAAAGCTGGACGTTTGTCTTTTTTGCTCCAAACAGCGCCGAAAGTGAAAAAAGGTGCTTTTGAGGATAGACTTTTCAGGAAAGCAGAGAGGGCCAAATTGTCTGGGGCATTTGAAGGGGTTCCAGGAGGCAGTGAGGACCAGCATCACTTTTCCCCGCTGGCACCTTTGCTGTGGCAGCAAAAGCTGGACGTTTGTCTTTTTTGCTCCAAACAGCGCCGAAAGTGAAAAAGGTGCTTTTGAGGATAGCGTGCGCAGGAAAGCAGAGAGGGCCAAATTGTGTGGGGCATTTGAAGGGGTTCCAGGAGGCAGTGAGGACCAGCATCACTTTTCCCCGCTGGCACCTTTGCTGTGGCAGCAAAAGCTGGACGTTTGTCTTTTTTGCTCCAAACAGCGCCGAAAGTGAAAAAAGGTGCTTTTGAGGATAGCGTGCGCAGGAAAACAGAGAGGGCCAAATTGTCTGGGGCATTTGAAGGGGTTCCAGGAGGCAGTGAGGACCAGCATCACTTTTCCCCGCTGGCACCTTTGCTGTGGCAGCAAAAGCTGGACGTTTGTCTTTTTTCCTCCGGAGGGCGCCGAAAGTGAAAAAAGGTGCTTTTGAGGATAGCGTGCGCAGGAAAGCAGAGAGGGCCAAATTGTCTGGGGCATTTGAAGGGGTTCCAGCAGGCAGTGAGGACCAGCATCACTTTTCCCCGCTGGCACCTTTGCTGTGGCAGCAAAAGCTGGACGTTTGTCTTCATTCCTCCGGAGGGCGCCGAAAGTGAAAAAAGGTGCTTTTGAGGATAGCGTGCGCAGGAAAGCAGAGAGGGCCAAATTGTCTGGGGCATTTGAAGGGGTTCCAGGAGGCAGTGAGAAGCAGCATCACTTTTCCCCGCTGGCACCTTTGCTGTGGCAGCAAAAGCTGGACGTTTGTCTTTTTTGCTCCAAACAGCGCCGAAAGTGAAAAAAGGTGCTTTTGAGGATAGAGTGCGCAGGAAAGCAGAGAGGGCCAAATTGTCTGGGGCATTTGAAGGGGTTCCAGGAGGCAGTGAGAAGCAGCATCACTTTTCCCCGCTGGCACCTTTGCTGTGGCAGCAAAAGCTGGACGTTTGTCTTTTTTGCTCCAAACAGCGCCGAAAGTGAAAAAAGGTGCTTTTGAGGATAGAGTGCGCAGGAAAGCAGAGAGGGCCAAATTGTCTGGGGCATTTGAAGGGGTTCCAGGAGGCAGTGAGAAGCAGCATCACTTTTCCCCGCTGGCACCTTTGCTGTGGCAGCAAAAGCTGGACGTTTGTCTTTTTTGCTCCAAACAGCGCCGAAAGTGAAAAAAGGGGCTTTTGAGGATAGAGTGCGCAGGAAAGCAGAGAGGGCCAAATTGTGTGGGGCATTTGAAGGGGTTCCAGGAGGCAGTGAGAAGCAGCATCACTTTTCCCCGCTGGCACCTTTGCTGTGGCAGCAAAAGCTGGACGTTTGTCTTTTTTGCTCCAAACAGCGCCGAAAGTGAAAAAAGGTGCTTTTGAGGATAGAGTGCGCAGGAAAGCAGAGAGGGCCAAATTGTCTGGGGCATTTGAAGGGGTTCCAGGAGGCAGTGAGAAGCAGCATCAGTTTTCCCCGCTGGCACCTTTGCTGTGGCAGCAAAAGCTGGACGTTTGTCTTTTTTGCTCCAAACAGCGCCGAAAGTGAAAAAAGGTGCTTTTGAGGATAGAGTGCGCAGGAAAGCAGAGAGGGCCAAATTGTCTGGGGCATTTGAAGGGGTTCCAGGAGGCAGTGAGAAGCAGCATCACTTTTCCCCGCTGGCACCTTTGCTGTGGCAGCAAAAGCTGGACGTTTGTCTTTTTTGCTCCAAACAGCGCCGAAAGTGAAAAAAGGTGCTTTTGAGGATAGAGTGCGCAGGAAAGCAGAGAGGGCCAAATTGTCTGGGGCATTTGAAGGGGTTCCAGGAGGCAGTGAGAAGCAGCATCACTTTTCCCCGCTGGCACCTTTGCTGTGGCAGCAAAAGCTGGACGTTTGTCTTTTTTGCTCCAAACAGCGCCGAAAGTGAAAAAAGGGGCTTTTGAGGATAGAGTGCGCAGGAAAGCAGAGAGAGCCAAATTGTCTGGGGCATTTGAAGGGGTTCCAGGAGGCAGTGAGAAGCAGCATCACTTTTCCCCGCTGGCACCTTTGCTGTGGCAGCAAAAGCTGGACGTTTGTCTTTTTTGCTCCAAACAGCGCCGAAAGTGAAAAAAGGTGCTTTTGAGGATAGAGTGCGCAGGAAAGCAGAGAGGGCCAAATTGTCTGGGGCATTTGAAGGGGTTCCAGGAGGCAGTGAGAAGCAGCATCACTTTTCCCCGCTGGCACCTTTGCTGTGGCAGCAAAAGCTGGACGTTTGTCTTCATTCCTCCGGAGGGCGCCGAAAGTGAAAAAAGGTGCTTTTGAGGATAGCGTGCGCAGGAAAGCAGAGAGGGCCAAATTGTCTGGGGCATTTGAAGGGGTTCCAGGAGGCAGTGAGAAGCAGCATCACTTTTCCCCGCTGGCACCTTTGCTGTGGCAGCAAAAGCTGGACGTTTGTCTTTTTTGCTCCAAACAGCGCCGAAAGTGAAAAAAGGTGCTTTTGAGGATAGAGTGCGCAGGAAAGCAGAGAGGGCCAAATTGTCTGGGGCATTTGAAGGGGTTCCAGGAGGCAGTGAGAAGCAGCATCACTTTTCCCCGCTGGCACCTTTGCTGTGGCAGCAAAAGCTGGACGTTTGTCTTTTTTGCTCCAAACAGCGCCGAAAGTGAAAAAAGGTGCTTTTGAGGATAGCGTGCGCAGGAAAGCAGAGAGGGCCAAATTGTGTGGGGCATTTGAAGGGGTTCCAGGAGGCAGTGAGAAGCAGCATCACTTTTCCCCGCTGGCACCTTTGCTGTGGCAGCAAAAGCTGGACGTTTGTCTTTTTTGCTCCAAACAGCGCCGAAAGTGAAAAAAGGTGCTTTTGAGGATAGCGTGCGCAGGAAAGCAGAGAGGGCTAAATTGTCTGGGGCATTTGAAGGGGTTCCAGGAGGCAGTGAGAAGCAGCATCACTTTTCCCCGCTGGCACCTTTGCTGTGGCAGCAAAAGCTGGACGTTTGTCTTTTTTGCTCCAAACAGCGCCGAAAGTGAAAAAAGGTGCTTTTGAGGATAGAGTGCGCAGGAAAGCAGAGAGGGCCAAATTGTCTGGGGCATTTGAAGGGGTTCCAGGAGCAGTGAGAAGCAGCATCACTTTTCCCCGCTGGCACCTTTGCTGTGGCAGCAAAAGCTGGACGTTTGTCTTTTTTGCTCCAAACAGCGCCGAAAGTGAAAAAAGGTGCTTTTGAGGAGAGACTTTTCAGGAAAGCAGAGAGGGCCAAATTGTCTGGGGCATTTGAAGGGGTTCCAGGAGGCAGTGAGGACCAGCATCACTTTTCCCCGCTGGCACCTTTGCTGTGGCAGCAAAAGCTGGACGTTTGTCTTTTTTGCTCCAAACAGCGCCGAAAGTGAAAAAAGGTGCTTTTGAGGATAGCGTGCGCAGGAAAGCAGAGAGGGCCAAATTGTCTGGGGCATTTGAAGGGGTTCCAGGAGGCAGTGAGGACCAGCATCACTTTTCCCCGCTGGCACCTTTGCTGTGGCAGCAAAAGCTGGACGTTTGTCTTTTTTGCTCCAAACAGCGCCGAAAGTGAAAAAAGGTGCTTTTGAGGATAGCGTGCGCAGGAAAACAGAGAGGGCCAAATTGTCTGGGGCATTTGAAGGGGTTCCAGGAGGCAGTGAGGACCAGCATCACTTTTCCCCGCTGGCACCTTTGCTGTGGCAGCAAAAGCTGGACGTTTGTCTTTTTTCCTCCGGAGGGCGCCGAAAGTGAAAAAAGGTGCTTTTGAGGATAGCGTGCGCAGGAAAGCAGAGAGGGCCAAATTGTCTGGGGCATTTGAAGGGGTTCCAGCAGGCAGTGAGGACCAGCATCACTTTTCCCCGCTGGCACCTTTGCTGTGGCAGCAAAAGCTGGACGTTTGTCTTCATTCCTCCGGAGGGCGCCGAAAGTGAAAAAAGGTGCTTTTGAGGATAGCGTGCGCAGGAAAGCAGAGAGGGCCAAATTGTCTGGGGCATTTGAAGGGGTTCCAGGAGGCAGTGAGAAGCAGCATCACTTTTCCCCGCTGGCACCTTTGCTGTGGCAGCAAAAGCTGGACGTTTGTCTTTTTTGCTCCAAACAGCGCCGAAAGTGAAAAAAAGGTGCTTTTGAGGATAGAGTGCGCAGGAAAGCAGAGAGGGCCAAATTGTCTGGGGCATTTGAAGGGGTTCCAGGAGGCAGTGAGAAGCAGCATCACTTTTCCCCGCTGGCACCTTTGCTGTGGCAGCAAAAGCTGGACGTTTGTCTTTTTTGCTCCAAACAGCGCCGAAAGTGAAAAAAGGGGCTTTTGAGGATAGAGTGCGCAGGAAAGCAGAGAGGGCCAAATTGTCTGGGGCATTTGAAGGGGTTCCAGGAGGCAGTGAGAAGCAGCATCACTTTTCCCCGCTGGCACCTTTGCTGTGGCAGCAAAAGCTGGACGTTTGTCTTTTTTGCTCCAAACAGCGCCGAAAGTGAAAAAAGGTGCTTTTGAGGATAGAGTGCGCAGGAAAGCAGAGAGGGCCAAATTGTCTGGGGCATTTGAAGGGGTTCCAGGAGGCAGTGAGAAGCAGCATCACTTTTCCCCGCTGGCACCTTTGCTGTGGCAGCAAAAGCTGGACGTTTGTCTTTTTTGCTCCAAACAGCGCCGAAAGTGAAAAAAGGGGCTTTTGAGGATAGAGTGCGCAGGAAAGCAGAGAGGGCCAAATTGTGTGGGGCATTTGAAGGGGTTCCAGGAGGCAGTGAGAAGCAGCATCACTTTTCCCCGCTGGCACCTTTGCTGTGGCAGCAAAAGCTGGACGTTTGTCTTTTTTGCTCCAAACAGCGCCGAAAGTGAAAAAAGGTGCTTTTGAGGATAGACTTTTCAGGAAAGCAGAGAGGGCCAAATTGTCTGGGGCATTTGAAGGGGTTCCAGGAGGCAGTGAGAAGCAGCATCACTTTTCCCCGCTGGCACCTTTGCTGTGGCAGCAAAAGCTGGACGTTTGTCTTTTTTGCTCCAAACAGCGCCGAAAGTGAAAAAAGGTGCTTTTGAGGATAGAGTGCGCAGGAAAGCAGAGAGGGCCAAATTGTCTGGGGCATTTGAAGGGGTTCCAGGAGGCAGTGAGAAGCAGCATCACTTTTCCCCGCTGGCACCTTTGCTGTGGCAGCAAAAGCTGGACGTTTGTCTTTTTTGCTCCAAACAGCGCCGAAAGTGAAAAAAGGTGCTTTTGAGGATAGAGTGCGCAGGAAAGCAGAGAGGGCCAAATTGTCTGGGGCATTTGAAGGGGTTCCAGGAGGCAGTGAGAAGCAGCATCACTTTTCCCCGCTGGCACCTTTGCTGTGGCAGCAAAAGCTGGACGTTTGTCTTTTTTGCTCCAAACAGCGCCGAAAGTGAAAAAAGGGGCTTTTGAGGATAGAGTGCGCAGGAAAGCAGAGAGGGCCAAATTGTCTGGGGCATTTGAAGGGGTTCCAGGAGGCAGTGAGAAGCAGCATCACTTTTCCCCGCTGGCACCTTTGCTGTGGCAGCAAAAGCTGGACGTTTGTCTTTTTTGCCCCAAACAGCGCCGAAAGTGAAAAAAGGTGCTTTTGAGGATAGAGTGCGCAGGAAAGCAGAGAGGGCCAAATTGTCTGGGGCATTTGAAGGGGTTCCAGGAGGCAGTGAGGACCAGCATCACTTTTCCCCGCTGGCACCTTTGCTGTGGCAGCAAAAGCTGGACGTTTGTCTTTTTTGCTCCAAACAGCGCCGAAAGTGAAAAAAAGTGCATTTGAGGATAGCGTGCGCAGGAAAGCAGAGAGGGCCAAATTGTCTGGGGCATTTGAAGGGGTTCCAGGAGGCAGTGAGAAGCAGCATCACTTTTCCCCGCTGGCACCTTTGCTGTGGCAGCAAAAGCTGGACGTTTGTCTTTTTTGCTCCAAACAGCACCGAAAGTGAAAAAAGGTGCTTTTGAGGATAGCGTGCGCAGGAAAGCAGAGAGGGCCAAATTGTCTGGGGCATTTGAAGGGGTTCCAGGAGGCAGTGAGGACCAGCATCACTTTTCCCCGCTGGCACCTTTGCTGTGGCAGCAAAAGCTGGACGTTTGTCTTTTTTGCTCCAAACAGCACCGAAAGTGAAAAAAGGTGCTTTTGAGGATTGCGTGCGCAGGAAAACAGAGAGGGCCAAATTGTCTGGGGCATTTGAAGGGGTTCCAGGAGGCAGTGAGGACCAGCATCACTTTTCCCCGCTGGCACCTTTGCTGTGGCAGCAAAAGCTGGACGTTTGTCTTTTTTCCTCCGGAGGGCGCCGAAAGTGAAAAAAGGTGCTTTTGAGGATAGCGTGCGCAGGAAAGCAGAGAGGGCCAAATTGTGTGGGGCATTTGAAGGAGTTCCAGGAGGCAGTGAGAAGCAGCATCACTTTTCCCCGCTGGCACCTTGCTGTGGCAGCAAAAGCTGGACGTTTGTCTTTTTTGCTCCAAACAGCGCCGAAAGTGAAAAAAGGTGCTTTTGAGGATAGACTTTTCAGGAAAGCAGAGAGGGCCAAATTGTCTGGGGCATTTGAAGGGGTTCCAGGAGGCAGTGAGGACCAGCATCACTTTTCCCCGCTGGCACCTTTGCTGTGGCAGCAAAAGCTGGACGTTTGTCTTCATTCCTCCGGAGGGCGCCGAAAGTGAAAAAAGATGCTTTTGAGGATAGCGTGCGCAGGAAAGCAGAGAGGGCCAAATTGTCTGGGGCATTTGAAGGGGTTCCAGGAGGCAGTGAGGACCAGCATCACTTTTCCCCGCTGGCACCTTTGCTGTGGCAGCAAAAGCTGGACGTTTGTCTTTTTTGCTCCAAACAGCGCCGAAAGTGAAAAAAGCTGCTTTTGAGGATAGACTTTTCAGGAAAGCAGAGAGGGCCAAATTGTCTGGGGCATTTGAAGGGGTTCCAGGAGGCAGTGAGAAGCAGCATCACTTTTCCCCGCTGGCACCTTTGCTGTGGCAGCAAAAGCTGGACGTTTGTCTTTTTTGCTCCAAACAGCGCCGAAAGTGAAAAAAGGTGCTTTTGAGGATAGCGTGCGCAGGAAAGCAGAGAGGGCTAAATTGTCTGGGGCATTTGAAGGGGTTCCAGGAGGCAGTGAGAAGCAGCATCACTTTTCCCCGCTGGCACCTTTGCTGTGGCAGCAAAAGCTGGACGTTTGTCTTTTTTGCTCCAAACAGCGCCGAAAGTGAAAAAAGGTGCTTTTTAGGATAGCGTGCACAGGAAAGCAGAGAGGGCCAAATTGTCTGGGGCATTTGAAGGGGTTCCAGGAGGCAGTGAGAAGCAGCATCACTTTTCCCCGCTGGCACCTTTGCTGTGGCAGCAAAAGCTGGACGTTTGTCTTTTTTGCTCCAAACAGCGCCGAAAGTGAAAAAAGGTGCTTTTGAGGATAGACTTTTCAGGAAAGCAGAGAGGGCCAAATTGTCTGGGGCATTTGAAGCGGTTCCAGGAGGCAGTGAGAAGCAGCATCACTTTTCCCCGCTGGCACCTTTGCTGTGGCAGCAAAAGCTGGACGTTTGTCTTTTTTGCTCCAAACAGCGCCGAAAGTGAAAAAAGGTGCTTTTGAGGATAGAGTGCGCAGGAAAGCAGAGAGGGCCAAATTGTCTGGGGCATTTGAAGGGGTTCCAGGAGGCAGTGAGAAGCAGCATCACTTTTCCCCGCTGGCACCTTTGCTGTGGCAGCAAAAGCTGGACGTTTGTCTTTTTTGCTCCAAACAGCGCCGAAAGTGAAAAAAGGTGCTTTTGAGGATAGCGTGCGCAGGAAAGCAGAGAGGGCCAAATTGTCTGGGGCATTTGAAGGGGTTCCAGGAGGCAGTGAGGACCAGCATCACTTTTCCCCGCTGGCACCTTTGCTGTGGCAGCAAAAGCTGGACGTTTGTCTTTTTTGCTCCAAACAGCGCCGAAAGTGAAAAAAGGTGCTTTTGAGGATAGACTTTTCAGGAAAGCAGAGAGGGCCAAATTGTCTGGGGCATTTGAAGGGGTTCCAGGAGGCAGTGAGAAGCAGCATCACTTTTCCCCGCTGGCACCTTTGCTGTGGCAGCAAAAGCTGGACGTTTGTCTTTTTTGCTCCAAACAGCGCCGAAAGTGAAAAAAGGGGCTTTTGAGGATAGAGTGCGCAGGAAAGCAGAGAGAGCCAAATTGTCTGGGGCATTTGAAGGGGTTCCAGGAGGCAGTGAGAAGCAGCATCACTTTTCCCCGCTGGCACCTTTGCTGTGGCAGCAAAAGCTGGACGTTTGTCTTTTTTGCTCCAAACAGCGCCGAAAGTGAAAAAAGGTGCTTTTGAGGATAGAGTGCGCAGGAAAGCAGAGAGGGCCAAATTGTCTGGGGCATTTGAAGGGGTTCCAGGAGGCAGTGAGAAGCAGCATCACTTTTCCCCGCTGGCACCTTTGCTGTGGCAGCAAAAGCTGGACGTTTGTCTTTTTTGCTCCAAACAGCGCCGAAAGTGAAAAAAGGTGCTTTTGAGGATAGACTTTTCAGGAAAGCAGAGAGGGCCAAATTGTCTGGGGCATTTGAAGCGGTTCCAGGAGGCAGTGAGAAGCAGCATCACTTTTCCCCGCTGGCACCTTTGCTGTGGCAGCAAAAGCTGGACGTTTGTCTTTTTTGCTCCAAACAGCGCCGAAAGTGAAAAAAGGTGCTTTTGAGGATAGAGTGCGCAGGAAAGCAGAGAGGGCCAAATTGTCTGGGGCATTTGAAGGGGTTCCAGGAGGCAGTGAGAAGCAGCATCACTTTTCCCCGCTGGCACCTTTGCTGTGGCAGCAAAAGCTGGACGTTTGTCTTTTTTGCTCCAAACAGCGCCGAAAGTGAAAAAAGGTGCTTTTGAGGATAGCGTGCGCAGGAAAGCAGAGAGGGCCAAATTGTCTGGGGCATTTGAAGGGGTTCCAGGAGGCAGTGAGGACCAGCATCACTTTTCCCCGCTGGCACCTTTGCTGTGGCAGCAAAAGCTGGACGTTTGTCTTTTTTGCTCCAAACAGCGCCGAAAGTGAAAAAAGGTGCTTTTGAGGATAGACTTTTCAGGAAAGCAGAGAGGGCCAAATTGTCTGGGGCATTTGAAGGGGTTCCAGGAGGCAGTGAGAAGCAGCATCACTTTTCCCCGCTGGCACCTTTGCTGTGGCAGCAAAAGCTGGACGTTTGTCTTTTTTGCTCCAAACAGCGCCGAAAGTGAAAAAAGGGGCTTTTGAGGATAGAGTGCGCAGGAAAGCAGAGAGAGCCAAATTGTCTGGGGCATTTGAAGGGGTTCCAGGAGGCAGTGAGAAGCAGCATCACTTTTCCCCGCTGGCACCTTTGCTGTGGCAGCAAAAGCTGGACGTTTGTCTTTTTTGCTCCAAACAGCGCCGAAAGTGAAAAAAGGTGCTTTTGAGGATAGAGTGCGCAGGAAAGCAGAGAGGGCCAAATTGTCTGGGGCATTTGAAGGGGTTCCAGGAGGCAGTGAGAAGCAGCATCACTTTTCCCCGCTGGCACCTTTGCTGTGGCAGCAAAAGCTGGACGTTTGTCTTCATTCCTCCGGAGGGCGCCGAAAGTGAAAAAAGGTGCTTTTGAGGATAGCGTGCGCAGGAAAGCAGAGAGGGCCAAATTGTCTGGGGCATTTGAAGGGGTTCCAGGAGGCAGTGAGAAGCAGCATCACTTTTCCCCGCTGGCACCTTGCTGTGGCAGCAAAAGCTGGACGTTTGTCTTTTTTGCTCCAAACAGCGCCGAAAGTGAAAAAAGGTGCTTTTGAGGATAGACTTTTCAGGAAAGCAGAGAGGGCCAAATTGTCTGGGGCATTTGAAGGGGTTCCAGGAGGCAGTGAGGACCAGCATCACTTTTCCCCGCTGGCACCTTTGCTGTGGCAGCAAAAGCTGGACGTTTGTCTTCATTCCTCCGGAGGGCGCCGAAAGTGAAAAAAGATGCTTTTGAGGATAGCGTGCGCAGGAAAGCAGAGAGGGCCAAATTGTCTGGGGCATTTGAAGGGGTTCCAGGAGGCAGTGAGGACCAGCATCACTTTTCCCCGCTGGCACCTTTGCTGTGGCAGCAAAAGCTGGACGTTTGTCTTTTTTGCTCCAAACAGCGCCGAAAGTGAAAAAAGCTGCTTTTGAGGATAGACTTTTCAGGAAAGCAGAGAGGGCCAAATTGTCTGGGGCATTTGAAGGGGTTCCAGGAGGCAGTGAGAAGCAGCATCACTTTTCCCCGCTGGCACCTTTGCTGTGGCAGCAAAAGCTGGACGTTTGTCTTTTTTGCTCCAAACAGCGCCGAAAGTGAAAAAAGGTGCTTTTGAGGATAGCGTGCGCAGGAAAGCAGAGAGGGCTAAATTGTCTGGGGCATTTGAAGGGGTTCCAGGAGGCAGTGAGAAGCAGCATCACTTTTCCCCGCTGGCACCTTTGCTGTGGCAGCAAAAGCTGGACGTTTGTCTTTTTTGCTCCAAACAGCGCCGAAAGTGAAAAAAGGTGCTTTTTAGGATAGCGTGCACAGGAAAGCAGAGAGGGCCAAATTGTCTGGGGCATTTGAAGGGGTTCCAGGAGGCAGTGAGAAGCAGCATCACTTTTCCCCGCTGGCACCTTTGCTGTGGCAGCAAAAGCTGGACGTTTGTCTTTTTTGCTCCAAACAGCGCCGAAAGTGAAAAAAGGTGCTTTTGAGGATAGACTTTTCAGGAAAGCAGAGAGGGCCAAATTGTCTGGGGCATTTGAAGCGGTTCCAGGAGGCAGTGAGAAGCAGCATCACTTTTCCCCGCTGGCACCTTTGCTGTGGCAGCAAAAGCTGGACGTTTGTCTTTTTTGCTCCAAACAGCGCCGAAAGTGAAAAAAGGTGCTTTTGAGGATAGAGTGCGCAGGAAAGCAGAGAGGGCCAAATTGTCTGGGGCATTTGAAGGGGTTCCAGGAGGCAGTGAGAAGCAGCATCACTTTTCCCCGCTGGCACCTTTGCTGTGGCAGCAAAAGCTGGACGTTTGTCTTTTTTGCTCCAAACAGCGCCGAAAGTGAAAAAAGGTGCTTTTGAGGATAGCGTGCGCAGGAAAGCAGAGAGGGCCAAATTGTCTGGGGCATTTGAAGGGGTTCCAGGAGGCAGTGAGGACCAGCATCACTTTTCCCCGCTGGCACCTTTGCTGTGGCAGCAAAAGCTGGACGTTTGTCTTTTTTGCTCCAAACAGCGCCGAAAGTGAAAAAAGGTGCTTTTGAGGATAGACTTTTCAGGAAAGCAGAGAGGGCCAAATTGTCTGGGGCATTTGAAGGGGTTCCAGGAGGCAGTGAGAAGCAGCATCACTTTTCCCCGCTGGCACCTTTGCTGTGGCAGCAAAAGCTGGACGTTTGTCTTTTTTGCTCCAAACAGCGCCGAAAGTGAAAAAAGGGGCTTTTGAGGATAGAGTGCGCAGGAAAGCAGAGAGAGCCAAATTGTCTGGGGCATTTGAAGGGGTTCCAGGAGGCAGTGAGAAGCAGCATCACTTTTCCCCGCTGGCACCTTTGCTGTGGCAGCAAAAGCTGGACGTTTGTCTTTTTTGCTCCAAACAGCGCCGAAAGTGAAAAAAGGTGCTTTTGAGGATAGAGTGCGCAGGAAAGCAGAGAGGGCCAAATTGTCTGGGGCATTTGAAGGGGTTCCAGGAGGCAGTGAGAAGCAGCATCACTTTTCCCCGCTGGCACCTTTGCTGTGGCAGCAAAAGCTGGACGTTTGTCTTCATTCCTCCGGAGGGCGCCGAAAGTGAAAAAAGGTGCTTTTGAGGATAGCGTGCGCAGGAAAGCAGAGAGGGCCAAATTGTCTGGGGCATTTGAAGGGGTTCCAGGAGGCAGTGAGAAGCAGCATCACTTTTCCCCGCTGGCACCTTTGCTGTGGCAGCAAAAGCTGGACGTTTGTCTTTTTTGCTCCAAACAGCGCCGAAAGTGAAAAAAGGGGCTTTTGAGGATAGAGTGCGCAGGAAAGCAGAGAGGGCCAAATTGTCTGGGGCATTTGAAGGGGTTCCAGGAGGCAGTGAGAAGCAGCATCACTTTTCCCCGCTGGCACCTTTGCTGTGGCAGCAAAAGCTGGACGTTTGTCTTCATTCCTCCGGAGGGCGCCGAAAGTGAAAAAAGGTGCTTTTGAGGATAGCGTGCGCAGGAAAGCAGAGAGGGCCAAATTGTCTGGGGCATTTGAAGGGGTTCCAGGAGGCAGTGAGAAGCAGCATCACTTTTCCCCGCTGGCACCTTTGCTGTGGCAGCAAAAGCTGGACGTTTGTCTTTTTTGCTCCAAACAGCGCCGAAAGTGAAAAAAGGGGCTTTTGAGGATAGAGTGCGCAGGAAAGCAGAGAGGGCCAAATTGTCTGGGGCATTTGAAGGGGTTCCAGGAGGCAGTGAGAAGCAGCATCACTTTTCCCCGCTGGCACCTTTGCTGTGGCAGCAAAAGCTGGACGTTTGTCTTTTTTGCTCCAAACAGCGCCGAAAGTGAAAAAAGGTGCTTTTGAGGATAGCGTGCGCAGGAAAGCAGGGAGGGCCAAATTGTGTGGGGCATTTGAAGGGGTTCCAGGAGGCAGTGAGAAGCAGCATCACTTTTCCCCGCTGGCACCTTTGCTGTGGCAGCAAAAGCTGGACGTTTGTCTTTTTTGCTCCAAACAGCGCCGAAAGTGAAAAAAGGTGCTTTTGAGGATAGCGTGCGCAGGAAAGCAGAGAGGGCTAAATTGTCTGGGGCATTTGAAGGGGTTCCAGGAGGCAGTGAGAAGCAGCATCACTTTTCCCCGCTGGCACCTTTGCTGTGGCAGCAAAAGCTGGACGTTTGTCTTTTTTGCTCCAAACAGCGCCGAAAGTGAAAAAAGGTGCTTTTGAGGATAGAGTGCGCAGGAAAGCAGAGAGGGCCAAATTGTCTGGGGCATTTGAAGGGGTTCCAGGAGGCAGTGAGAAGCAGCATCACTTTTCCCCGCTGGCACCTTTGCTGTGGCAGCAAAAGCTGGACGTTTGTCTTTTTTGCTCCAAACAGCGCCGAAAGTGAAAAAAGGTGCTTTTGAGGAGAGACTTTTCAGGAAAGCAGAGAGGGCCAAATTGTCTGGGGCATTTGAAGGGGTTCCAGGAGGCAGTGAGGACCAGCATCACTTTTCCCCGCTGGCACCTTTGCTGTGGCAGCAAAAGCTGGACGTTTGTCTTTTTTGCTCCAAACAGCGCCGAAAGTGAAAAAAGGTGCTTTTGAGGATAGCGTGCGCAGGAAAGCAGAGAGGGCCAAATTGTCTGGGGCATTTGAAGGGGTTCCAGGAGGCAGTGAGGACCAGCATCACTTTTCCCCGCTGGCACCTTTGCTGTGGCAGCAAAAGCTGGACGTTTGTCTTTTTTCCTCCGGAGGGCGCCGAAAGTGAAAAAAGGTGCTTTTGAGGATAGCGTGCGCAGGAAAACAGAGAGGGCCAAATTGTCTGGGGCATTTGAAGGGGTTCCAGGAGGCAGTGAGGACCAGCATCACTTTTCCCCGCTGGCACCTTTGCTGTGGCAGCAAAAGCTGGACGTTTGTCTTTTTTCCTCCGGAGGGCGCCGAAAGTGAAAAAAGGTGCTTTTGAGGATAGCGTGCGCAGGAAAGCAGAGAGGGCCAAATTGTCTGGGGCATTTGAAGGGGTTCCAGCAGGCAGTGAGGACCAGCATCACTTTTCCCCGCTGGCACCTTTGCTGTGGCAGCAAAAGCTGGACGTTTGTCTTCATTCCTCCGGAGGGCGCCGAAAGTGAAAAAAGGTGCTTTTGAGGATAGCGTGCGCAGGAAAGCAGAGAGGGCCAAATTGTCTGGGGCATTTGAAGGGGTTCCAGGAGGCAGTGAGAAGCAGCATCACTTTTCCCCGCTGGCACCTTTGCTGTGGCAGCAAAAGCTGGACGTTTGTCTTTTTTGCTCCAAACAGCGCCGAAAGTGAAAAAAGGGGCTTTTGAGGATAGAGTGCGCAGGAAAGCAGAGAGAGCCAAATTGTCTGGGGCATTTGAAGGGGTTCCAGGAGGCAGTGAGAAGCAGCATCACTTTTCCCCGCTGGCACCTTTGCTGTGGCAGCAAAAGCTGGACGTTTGTCTTTTTTGCTCCAAACAGCGCCGAAAGTGAAAAAAGGGGCTTTTGAGGATAGAGTGCGCAGGAAAGCAGAGAGAGCCAAATTGTCTGGGGCATTTGAAGGGGTTCCAGGAGGCAGTGAGAAGCAGCATCACTTTTCCCCGCTGGCACCTTTGCTGTGGCAGCAAAAGCTGGACGTTTGTCTTTTTTGCTCCAAACAGCGCCGAAAGTGAAAAAAGGTGCTTTTGAGGATAGAGTGCGCAGGAAAGCAGAGAGGGCCAAATTGTCTGGGGCATTTGAAGGGGTTCCAGGAGGCAGTGAGAAGCAGCATCACTTTTCCCCGCTGGCACCTTTGCTGTGGCAGCAAAAGCTGGACGTTTGTCTTCATTCCTCCGGAGGGCGCCGAAAGTGAAAAAAGGTGCTTTTGAGGATAGCGTGCGCAGGAAAGCAGAGAGGGCCAAATTGTCTGGGGCATTTGAAGGGGTTCCAGGAGGCAGTGAGAAGCAGCATCACTTTTCCCCGCTGGCACCTTTGCTGTGGCAGCAAAAGCTGGACGTTTGTCTTTTTTGCTCCAAACAGCGCCGAAAGTGAAAAAAGGGGCTTTTGAGGATAGAGTGCGCAGGAAAGCAGAGAGGGCCAAATTGTCTGGGGCATTTGAAGGGGTTCCAGGAGGCAGTGAGAAGCAGCATCACTTTTCCCCGCTGGCACCTTTGCTGTGGCAGCAAAAGCTGGACGTTTGTCTTCATTCCTCCGGAGGGCGCCGAAAGTGAAAAAAGGTGCTTTTGAGGATAGCGTGCGCAGGAAAGCAGAGAGGGCCAAATTGTCTGGGGCATTTGAAGGGGTTCCAGGAGGCAGTGAGAAGCAGCATCACTTTTCCCCGCTGGCACCTTTGCTGTGGCAGCAAAAGCTGGACGTTTGTCTTTTTTGCTCCAAACAGCGCCGAAAGTGAAAAAAGGGGCTTTTGAGGATAGAGTGCGCAGGAAAGCAGAGAGGGCCAAATTGTCTGGGGCATTTGAAGGGGTTCCAGGAGGCAGTGAGAAGCAGCATCACTTTTCCCCGCTGGCACCTTTGCTGTGGCAGCAAAAGCTGGACGTTTGTCTTTTTTGCTCCAAACAGCGCCGAAAGTGAAAAAAGGTGCTTTTGAGGATAGCGTGCGCAGGAAAGCAGGGAGGGCCAAATTGTGTGGGGCATTTGAAGGGGTTCCAGGAGGCAGTGAGAAGCAGCATCACTTTTCCCCGCTGGCACCTTTGCTGTGGCAGCAAAAGCTGGACGTTTGTCTTTTTTGCTCCAAACAGCGCCGAAAGTGAAAAAAGGTGCTTTTGAGGATAGAGTGCGCAGGAAAGCAGAGAGGGCTAAATTGTCTGGGGCATTTGAAGGGGTTCCAGGAGGCAGTGAGAAGCAGCATCACTTTTCCCCGCTGGCACCTTTGCTGTGGCAGCAAAAGCTGGACGTTTGTCTTTTTTGCTCCAAACAGCGCCGAAAGTGAAAAAAGGTGCTTTTGAGGATAGAGTGCGCAGGAAAGCAGAGAGGGCCAAATTGTCTGGGGCATTTGAAGGGGTTCCAGGAGGCAGTGAGAAGCAGCATCACTTTTCCCCGCTGGCACCTTTGCTGTGGCAGCAAAAGCTGGACGTTTGTCTTTTTTGCTCCAAACAGCGCCGAAAGTGAAAAAAGGTGCTTTTGAGGAGAGACTTTTCAGGAAAGCAGAGAGGGCCAAATTGTCTGGGGCATTTGAAGGGGTTCCAGGAGGCAGTGAGGACCAGCATCACTTTTCCCCGCTGGCACCTTTGCTGTGGCAGCAAAAGCTGGACGTTTGTCTTTTTTGCTCCAAACAGCGCCGAAAGTGAAAAAAGGTGCTTTTGAGGATAGCGTGCGCAGGAAAGCAGAGAGGGCCAAATTGTCTGGGGCATTTGAAGGGGTTCCAGGAGGCAGTGAGGACCAGCATCACTTTTCCCCGCTGGCACCTTTGCTGTGGCAGCAAAAGCTGGACGTTTGTCTTTTTTCCTCCGGAGGGCGCCGAAAGTGAAAAAAGGTGCTTTTGAGGATAGCGTGCGCAGGAAAACAGAGAGGGCCAAATTGTCTGGGGCATTTGAAGGGGTTCCAGGAGGCAGTGAGGACCAGCATCACTTTTCCCCGCTGGCACCTTTGCTGTGGCAGCAAAAGCTGGACGTTTGTCTTTTTTCCTCCGGAGGGCGCCGAAAGTGAAAAAAGGTGCTTTTGAGGATAGCGTGCGCAGGAAAGCAGAGAGGGCCAAATTGTCTGGGGCATTTGAAGGGGTTCCAGCAGGCAGTGAGGACCAGCATCACTTTTCCCCGCTGGCACCTTTGCTGTGGCAGCAAAAGCTGGACGTTTGTCTTCATTCCTCCGGAGGGCGCCGAAAGTGAAAAAAGGTGCTTTTGAGGATAGCGTGCGCAGGAAAGCAGAGAGGGCCAAATTGTCTGGGGCATTTGAAGGGGTTCCAGGAGGCAGTGAGAAGCAGCATCACTTTTCCCCGCTGGCACCTTTGCTGTGGCAGCAAAAGCTGGACGTTTGTCTTTTTTGCTCCAAACAGCGCCGAAAGTGAAAAAAGGTGCTTTTGAGGATAGAGTGCGCAGGAAAGCAGAGAGGGCCAAATTGTCTGGGGCATTTGAAGGGGTTCCAGGAGGCAGTGAGAAGCAGCATCACTTTTCCCCGCTGGCACCTTTGCTGTGGCAGCAAAAGCTGGACGTTTGTCTTTTTTGCTCCAAACAGCGCCGAAAGTGAAAAAAGGTGCTTTTGAGGATAGAGTGCGCAGGAAAGCAGAGAGGGCCAAATTGTCTGGGGCATTTGAAGGGGTTCCAGGAGGCAGTGAGAAGCAGCATCACTTTTCCCCGCTGGCACCTTTGCTGTGGCAGCAAAAGCTGGACGTTTGTCTTTTTTGCTCCAAACAGCGCCGAAAGTGAAAAAAGGTGCTTTTGAGGATAGAGTGCGCAGGAAAGCAGAGAGGGCCAAATTGTCTGGGGCATTTGAAGGGGTTCCAGGAGGCAGTGAGAAGCAGCATCACTTTTCCCCGCTGGCACCTTTGCTGTGGCAGCAAAAGCTGGACGTTTGTCTTTTTTGCTCCAAACAGCGCCGAAAGTGAAAAAAGGGGCTTTTGAGGATAGAGTGCGCAGGAAAGCAGAGAGGGCCAAATTGTGTGGGGCATTTGAAGGGGTTCCAGGAGGCAGTGAGAAGCAGCATCACTTTTCCCCGCTGGCACCTTTGCTGTGGCAGCAAAAGCTGGACGTTTGTCTTTTTTGCTCCAAACAGCGCCGAAAGTGAAAAAAGGTGCTTTTGAGGATAGACTTTTCAGGAAAGCAGAGAGGGCCAAATTGTCTGGGGCATTTGAAGGGGTTCCAGGAGGCAGTGAGAAGCAGCATCACTTTTCCCCGCTGGCACCTTTGCTGTGGCAGCAAAAGCTGGACGTTTGTCTTTTTTGCTCCAAACAGCGCCGAAAGTGAAAAAAGGTGCTTTTGAGGATAGAGTGCGCAGGAAAGCAGAGAGGGCCAAATTGTCTGGGGCATTTGAAGGGGTTCCAGGAGGCAGTGAGAAGCAGCATCACTTTTCCCCGCTGGCACCTTTGCTGTGGCAGCAAAAGCTGGACGTTTGTCTTTTTTGCTCCAAACAGCGCCGAAAGTGAAAAAAGGTGCTTTTGAGGATAGAGTGCGCAGGAAAGCAGAGAGGGCCAAATTGTCTGGGGCATTTGAAGGGGTTCCAGGAGGCAGTGAGAAGCAGCATCACTTTTCCCCGCTGGCACCTTTGCTGTGGCAGCAAAAGCTGGACGTTTGTCTTTTTTGCTCCAAACAGCGCCGAAAGTGAAAAAAGGTGCTTTTGAGGATAGCGTGCGCAGGAAAGCAGAGAGGGCCAAATTGTCTGGGGCATTTGAAGGGGTTCCAGGAGGCAGTGAGAAGCAGCATCACTTTTCCCCGCTGGCACCTTTGCTGTGGCAGCAAAAGCTGGACGTTTGTCTTTTTTGCCCCAAACAGCGCCGAAAGTGAAAAAAGGTGCTTTTGAGGATAGAGTGCGCAGGAAAGCAGAGAGGGCCAAATTGTCTGGGGCATTTGAAGGGGTTCCAGGAGGCAGTGAGGACCAGCATCACTTTTCCCCGCTGGCACCTTTGCTGTGGCAGCAAAAGCTGGACGTTTGTCTTTTTTGCTCCAAACAGCGCCGAAAGTGAAAAAAAGTGCATTTGAGGATAGTGTGCGCAGGAAAGCAGAGAGGGCCAAATTGTCTGGGGCATTTGAAGGGGTTCCAGGAGGCAGTGAGAAGCAGCATCACTTTTCCCCGCTGGCACCTTTGCTGTGGCAGCAAAAGCTGGACGTTTGTCTTTTTTGCTCCAAACAGCACCGAAAGTGAAAAAAGGTGCTTTTGAGGATAGCGTGCGCAGGAAAGCAGAGAGGGCCAAATTGTCTGGGGCATTTGAAGGGGTTCCAGGAGGCAGTGAGGACCAGCATCACTTTTCCCCGCTGGCACCTTTGCTGTGGCAGCAAAAGCTGGACGTTTGTCTTTTTTGCTCCAAACAGCACCGAAAGTGAAAAAAGGTGCTTTTGAGGATTGCGTGCGCAGGAAAACAGAGAGGGCCAAATTGTCTGGGGCATTTGAAGGGGTTCCAGGAGGCAGTGAGGACCAGCATCACTTTTCCCCGCTGGCACCTTTGCTGTGGCAGCAAAAGCTGGACGTTTGTCTTTTTTGCTCCAAACAGCGCCGAAAGTGAAAAAAGGTGCTTTTGAGGATAGACTTTTCAGGAAAGCAGAGAGGGCCAAATTGTCTGGGGCATTTGAAGGGGTTCCAGGAGGCAGTGAGGACCAGCATCACTTTTCCCCGCTGGCACCTTTGCTGTGGCAGCAAAAGCTGGACGTTTGTCTTCATTCCTCCGGAGGGCGCCGAAAGTGAAAAAAGATGCTTTTGAGGATAGCGTGCGCAGGAAAGCAGAGAGGGCCAAATTGTCTGGGGCATTTGAAGGGGTTCCAGGAGGCAGTGAGGACCAGCATCACTTTTCCCCGCTGGCACCTTTGCTGTGGCAGCAAAAGCTGGACGTTTGTCTTTTTTGCTCCAAACAGCGCCGAAAGTGAAAAAAGCTGCTTTTGAGGATAGACTTTTCAGGAAAGCAGAGAGGGCCAAATTGTCTGGGGCATTTGAAGGGGTTCCAGGAGGCAGTGAGAAGCAGCATCACTTTTCCCCGCTGGCACCTTTGCTGTGGCAGCAAAAGCTGGACGTTTGTCTTTTTTGCTCCAAACAGCGCCGAAAGTGAAAAAAGGTGCTTTTGAGGATAGCGTGCGCAGGAAAGCAGAGAGGGCTAAATTGTCTGGGGCATTTGAAGGGGTTCCAGGAGGCAGTGAGAAGCAGCATCACTTTTCCCCGCTGGCACCTTTGCTGTGGCAGCAAAAGCTGGACGTTTGTCTTTTTTGCTCCAAACAGCGCCGAAAGTGAAAAAAGGTGCTTTTTAGGATAGCGTGCACAGGAAAGCAGAGAGGGCCAAATTGTCTGGGGCATTTGAAGGGGTTCCAGGAGGCAGTGAGAAGCAGCATCACTTTTCCCCGCTGGCACCTTTGCTGTGGCAGCAAAAGCTGGACGTTTGTCTTTTTTGCTCCAAACAGCGCCGAAAGTGAAAAAAGGTGCTTTTGAGGATAGACTTTTCAGGAAAGCAGAGAGGGCCAAATTGTCTGGGGCATTTGAAGCGGTTCCAGGAGGCAGTGAGAAGCAGCATCACTTTTCCCCGCTGGCACCTTTGCTGTGGCAGCAAAAGCTGGACGTTTGTCTTTTTTGCTCCAAACAGCGCCGAAAGTGAAAAAAGGTGCTTTTGAGGATAGAGTGCGCAGGAAAGCAGAGAGGGCCAAATTGTCTGGGGCATTTGAAGGGGTTCCAGGAGGCAGTGAGAAGCAGCATCACTTTTCCCCGCTGGCACCTTTGCTGTGGCAGCAAAAGCTGGACGTTTGTCTTTTTTGCTCCAAACAGCGCCGAAAGTGAAAAAAGGTGCTTTTGAGGATAGCGTGCGCAGGAAAGCAGAGAGGGCCAAATTGTCTGGGGCATTTGAAGGGGTTCCAGGAGGCAGTGAGGACCAGCATCACTTTTCCCCGCTGGCACCTTTGCTGTGGCAGCAAAAGCTGGACGTTTGTCTTTTTTGCTCCAAACAGCGCCGAAAGTGAAAAAAGGTGCTTTTGAGGATAGACTTTTCAGGAAAGCAGAGAGGGCCAAATTGTCTGGGGCATTTGAAGGGGTTCCAGGAGGCAGTGAGAAGCAGCATCACTTTTCCCCGCTAGCACCTTTGCTGTGGCAGCAAAAGCTGGACGTTTGTCTTTTTTGCTCCAAACAGCGCCGAAAGTGAAAAAAGGTGCTTTTGAGGATAGCGTGCGCAAGAAAGCAGAGAGGGCCAAATTGTCTGGGGCATTTGAAGGGGTTCCAGGAGGCAGTGAGAAGCAGCATCAATTTTTCCCGCTGGCACCTTTGCTGTGGCAGCAAAAGCTGGACGTTTGTCTTTTTTGCTCCAAACAGCGCCGAAAGTGAAAAAAGGTGCTTTTGAGGATAGCGTGCGCAGGAAAGCAGAGAGGGCCAAATTGTCTGGGGCATTTGAAGGGGTTCCAGGAGGCAGTGAGAAGCAGCATCACTTTTCCCCGCTGGCACCTTTGCTGTGGCAGCAAAAGCTGGACGTTTGTCTTTTTTGCTCCAAACAGCGCCGAAAGTGAAAAAAGGTGCATTTGAGGATAGCGTGCGCAGGAAAGCAGAGAGGGCCAAATTGTCTGGGGCATTTGAAGGGGTTCCAGGAGGCAGTGAGGACCAGCATCACTTTTCCCCGCTGGCACCTTTGCTGTGGCAGCAAAAGCTGGACGTTTGTCTTTTTTGCTCCAAACAGCGCCGAAAGTGAAAAAAGGTGCTTTTGAGGATAGCGTGCGCAGGAAAGCAGAGAGGGCCAAATTGTCTGGGGCATTTGAAGGGGTTCCAGGAGGCAGTGAGAAGCAGCATCACTTTTCCCCGCTGGCACCTTTGCTGTGGCAGCAAAAGCTGGACGTTTGTCTTTTTTGCTCCAAACAGCGCCGAAAGTGAAAAAAGGTGCTTTTGAGGATAGCGTGCACAGGAAAGCAGAGAGGGCCAAATTGTCTGGGGCATTTGAAGGGGTTCCAGGAGGCAGTGAGAAGCAGCATCACTTTTCCCCGCTGGCACCTTTGCTGTGGCAGCAAAAGCTGGACGTTTGTCTTTTTTGCTCCAAACAGCGCCGAAAGTGAAAAAAGGTGCTTTTGAGGATAGAGTGCGCAGGAAAGCAGAGAGGGCCAAATTGTCTGGGGCATTTGAAGGGGTTCCAGGAGGCAGTGAGAAGCAGCATCACTTTTCCCCGCTGGCACCTTTGCTGTGGCAGCAAAAGCTGGACGTTTGTCTTTTTTGCTCCAAACAGCGCCGAAAGTGAAAAAAGGTGCTTTTGAGGATAGAGTGCGCAGGAAAGCAGAGAGGGCCAAATTGTGTGGGGCATTTGAAGGGGTTCCAGGAGGCAGTGAGAAGCAGCATCACTTTTCCCCGCTGGCACCTTTGCTGTGGCAGCAAAAGCTGGACGTTTGTCTTTTTTGCTCCAAACAGCGCCGAAAGTGAAAAAAGCTGCTTTTGAGGATAGACTTTTCAGGAAAGCAGAGAGGGCCAAATTGTCTGGGGCATTTGAAGGGGTTCCAGGAGGCAGTGAGAAGCAGCATCACTTTTCCCCGCTGGCACCTTTGCTGTGGCAGCAAAAGCTGGACGTTTGTCTTTTTTGCTCCAAACAGCGCCGAAAGTGAAAAAAGGTGCTTTTGAGGATAGCGTGCGCAAGAAAGCAGAGAGGGCCAAATTGTCTGGGGCATTTGAAGGGGTTCCATGAGGCAGTGAGGACCAGCATCACTTTTCCCCGCTGGCACCTTTGCTGTGGCAGCAAAAGCTGGACGTTTGTCTTTTTTGCTCCAAACAGCGCCGAAAGTGAAAAAAGGTGCTTTTGAGGATAGCGTGCGCAGGAAAGCAGAGAGGGCCAAATTGTCTGGGGCATTTGAAGGGGTTCCAGGAGGCAGTGAGAAGCAGCATCACTTTTCCCCGCTGGCACCTTTGCTGTGGCAGCAAAAGCTGGACGTTTGTCTTTTTTGCTCCAAACAGCGCCGAAAGTGAAAAAAGGTGCTTTTGAGGATAGCGTGCGCAGGAAAGCAGAGAGGGCCAAATTGTCTGGGGCATTTGAAGGGGTTCCAGGAGGCAGTGAGAAGCAGCATCACTTTTCCCCGCTGGCACCTTTGCTGTGGCAGCAAAAGCTGGACGTTTGTCTTTTTTCCTCCGGAGGGCGCCGAAAGTGAAAAAAGGTGCTTTTGAGGATAGAGTGCGCAGGAAAGCAGAGAGGGCCAAATTGTCTGGGGCATTTGAAGGGGTTCCAGGAGGCAGTGAGGACCAGCATCACTTTTCCCCGCTGGCACCTTTGCTGTGGCAGCAAAAGCTGGACGTTTGTCTTTTTTGCTCCAAACAGCGCCGAAAGTGAAAAAAGGTGCTTTTGAGGATAGACTTTTCAGGAAAGCAGAGAGGGCCAAATTGTCTGGGGCATTTGAAGGGGTTCCAGGAGGCAGTGAGGACCAGCATCACTTTTCCCCGCTGGCACCTTTGCTGTGGCAGCAAAAGCTGGACGTTTGTCTTCATTCCTCCGGAGGGCGCCGAAAGTGAAAAAAGGTGCTTTTGAGGATAGCGTGCGCAGGAAAGCAGAGAGGGCCAAATTGTCTGGGGCATTTGAAGGGGTTCCAGGAGGCAGTGAGGACCAGCATCACTTTTCCCCGCTGGCACCTTTGCTGTGGCAGCAAAAGCTGGACGTTTGTCTTTTTTGCTCCAAACAGCGCCGAAAGTGAAAAAAGCTGCTTTTGAGGATAGACTTTTCAGGAAAGCAGAGAGGGCCAAATTGTCTGGGGCATTTGAAGGGGTTCCAGGAGGCAGTGAGAAGCAGCATCACTTTTCCCCGCTGGCACCTTTGCTGTGGCAGCAAAAGCTGGACGTTTGTCTTTTTTGCTCCAAACAGCGCCGAAAGTGAAAAAAGCTGCTTTTGAGGATAGCGTGCGCAGGAAAGCAGAGAGGGCCAAATTGTCTGGGGCATTTGAAGGGGTTCCAGGAGGCAGTGAGAAGCAGCATCACTTTTCCCCGCTGGCACCTTTGCTGTGGCAGCAAAAGCTGGACGTTTGTCTTTTTTGCTCCAAACAGCGCCGAAAGTGAAAAAAGGTGCTTTTGAGGATAGACTTTTCAGGAAAGCAGAGAGGGCCAAATTGTCTGGGGCATTTGAAGGGGTTCCAGGAGGCAGTGAGAAGCAGCATCACTTTTCCCCGCTGGCACCTTTGCTGTGGCAACAAAAGCTGGACGTTTGTCTTTTTTGCTCCAAACAGCGCCGAAAGTGAAAAAAGGTGCTTTTGAGGATAGAGTGCGCAGGAAAGCAGAGAGGGCCAAATTGTCTGGGGCATTTGAAGGGGTTCCAGGAGGCAGTGAGAAGCAGCATCACTTATCCCCGCTGGCACCTTTGCTGTGGCAGCAAAAGCTGGACGTTTGTCTTTTTTGCTCCAAACAGCGCCGAAAGTGAAAAAAGGTGCTTTTGAGGATAGCGTGCGCAGGAAAGCAGAGAGGGCCAAATTGTCTGGGGCATTTGAAGGGGTTCCAGGAGGCAGTGAGAAGCAGCATCACTTTTCCCCGCTGGCACCTTTGCTGTGGCAGCAAAAGCTGGACGTTTGTCTTTTTTGCTCCAAACAGCGCCGAAAGTGAAAAAAGGTGCATTTGAGGATAGCGTGCGCAGGAAAGCAGAGAGGGCCAAATTGTCTGGGGCATTTGAAGGGGTTCCAGGAGGCAGTGAGGACCAGCATCACTTTTCCCCGCTGGCACCTTTGCTGTGGCAGCAAAAGCTGGACGTTTGTCTTTTTTGCTCCAAACAGCGCCGAAAGTGAAAAAAGGTGCTTTTGAGGATAGAGTGCGCAGGAAAGCAGAGAGGGCCAAATTGTCTGGGGCATTTGAAGGGGTTCCAGGAGGCAGTGAGAAGCAGCATCACTTTTCCCCGCTGGCACCTTTGCTGTGGCAGCAAAAGCTGGACGTTTGTCTTTTTTGCTCCAAACAGCGCCGAAAGTGAAAAAAGGTGCTTTTGAGGATAGAGTGCGCAGGAAAGCAGAGAGGGCCAAATTGTGTGGGGCATTTGAAGGGGTTCCAGGAGGCAGTGAGAAGCAGCATCACTTTTCCCCGCTGGCACCTTTGCTGTGGCAGCAAAAGCTGGACGTTTGTCTTTTTTGCTCCAAACAGCGCCGAAAGTGAAAAAAGCTGCTTTTGAGGATAGACTTTTCAGGAAAGCAGAGAGGGCCAAATTGTCTGGGGCATTTGAAGGGGTTCCAGGAGGCAGTGAGAAGCAGCATCACTTTTCCCCGCTGGCACCTTTGCTGTGGCAGCAAAAGCTGGACGTTTGTCTTTTTTGCTCCAAACAGCGCCGAAAGTGAAAAAAGGTGCTTTTGAGGATAGCGTGCGCAAGAAAGCAGAGAGGGCCAAATTGTCTGGGGCATTTGAAGGGGTTCCATGAGGCAGTGAGGACCAGCATCACTTTTCCCCGCTGGCACCTTTGCTGTGGCAGCAAAAGCTGGACGTTTGTCTTTTTTGCTCCAAACAGCGCCGAAAGTGAAAAAAGGTGCTTTTGAGGATAGCGTGCGCAGGAAAGCAGAGAGGGCCAAATTGTCTGGGGCATTTGAAGGGGTTCCAGGAGGCAGTGAGAAGCAGCATCACTTTTCCCCGCTGGCACCTTTGCTGTGGCAGCAAAAGCTGGACGTTTGTCTTTTTTGCTCCAAACAGCGCCGAAAGTGAAAAAAGGTGCTTTTGAGGATAGAGTGCGCAGGAAAGCAGAGAGGGCCAAATTGTCTGGGGCATTTGAAGGGGTTCCAGGAGGCAGTGAGAAGCAGCATCACTTTTCCCCGCTGGCACCTTTGCTGTGGCAGCAAAAGCTGGACGTTTGTCTTTTTTCCTCCGGAGGGCGCCGAAAGTGAAAAAAGGTGCTTTTGAGGATAGAGTGCGCAGGAAAGCAGAGAGGGCCAAATTGTCTGGGGCATTTGAAGGGGTTCCAGGAGGCAGTGAGGACCAGCATCACTTTTCCCCGCTGGCACCTTTGCTGTGGCAGCAAAAGCTGGACGTTTGTCTTTTTTGCTCCAAACAGCGCCGAAAGTGAAAAAAGGTGCTTTTGAGGATAGACTTTTCAGGAAAGCAGAGAGGGCCAAATTGTCTGGGGCATTTGAAGGGGTTCCAGGAGGCAGTGAGGACCAGCATCACTTTTCCCCGCTGGCACCTTTGCTGTGGCAGCAAAAGCTGGACGTTTGTCTTCATTCCTCCGGAGGGCGCCGAAAGTGAAAAAAGGTGCTTTTGAGGATAGCGTGCGCAGGAAAGCAGAGAGGGCCAAATTGTCTGGGGCATTTGAAGGGGTTCCAGGAGGCAGTGAGGACCAGCATCACTTTTCCCCGCTGGCACCTTTGCTGTGGCAGCAAAAGCTGGACGTTTGTCTTTTTTGCTCCAAACAGCGCCGAAAGTGAAAAAAGCTGCTTTTGAGGATAGGACTTTTCAGGAAAGCAGAGAGGGCCAAATTGTCTGGGGCATTTGAAGGGGTTCCAGGAGGCAGTGAGAAGCAGCATCACTTTTCCCCGCTGGCACCTTTGCTGTGGCAGCAAAAGCTGGACGTTTGTCTTTTTTGCTCCAAACAGCGCCGAAAGTGAAAAAAGCTGCTTTTGAGGATAGCGTGCGCAGGAAAGCAGAGAGGGCCAAATTGTCTGGGGCATTTGAAGGGGTTCCAGGAGGCAGTGAGAAGCAGCATCACTTTTCCCCGCTGGCACCTTTGCTGTGGCAGCAAAAGCTGGACGTTTGTCTTTTTTGCTCCAAACAGCGCCGAAAGTGAAAAAAGGTGCTTTTGAGGATAGACTTTTCAGGAAAGCAGAGAGGGCCAAATTGTCTGGGGCATTTGAAGGGGTTCCAGGAGGCAGTGAGAAGCAGCATCACTTTTCCCCGCTGGCACCTTTGCTGTGGCAACAAAAGCTGGACGTTTGTCTTTTTTGCTCCAAACAGCGCCGAAAGTGAAAAAAGGTGCTTTTGAGGATAGAGTGCGCAGGAAAGCAGAGAGGGCCAAATTGTCTGGGGCATTTGAAGGGGTTCCAGGAGGCAGTGAGAAGCAGCATCACTTTTCCCCGCTGGCACCTTTGCTGTGGCAGCAAAAGCTGGACGTTTGTCTTTTTTGCTCCAAACAGCGCCGAAAGTGAAAAAAGGTGCTTTTGAGGATAGCGTGCGCAGGAAAGCAGAGAGGGCCAAATTGTCTGGGGCATTTGAAGGGGTTCCAGGAGGCAGTGAGAAGCAGCATCACTTTTCCCCGCTGGCACCTTTGCTGTGGCAGCAAAAGCTGGACGTTTGTCTTTTTTGCTCCAAACAGCGCCGAAAGTGAAAAAAGGTGCATTTGAGGATAGCGTGCGCAGGAAAGCAGAGAGGGCCAAATTGTCTGGGGCATTTGAAGGGGTTCCAGGAGGCAGTGAGGACCAGCATCACTTTTCCCCGCTGGCACCTTTGCTGTGGCAGCAAAAGCTGGACGTTTGTCTTTTTTGCTCCAAACAGCGCCGAAAGTGAAAAAAGGTGCTTTTGAGGATAGACTTTTCAGGAAAGCAGAGAGGGCCAAATTGTCTGGGGCATTTGAAGGGGTTCCAGGAGGCAGTGAGAAGCAGCATCACTTTTCCCCGCTGGCACCTTTGCTGTGGCAGCAAAAGCTGGACGTTTGTCTTTTTTGCTCCAAACAGCGCGGAAAGTGAAAAAAGGTGCTTTTGAGGATAGCGTGCGCAGGAAAGCAGAGAGGGCCAAATTGTCTGGGGCATTTGAAGGGGTTCCAGGAGGCAGTGAGAAGCAGCATCACTTTTCCCCGCTGGCACCTTTGCTGTGGCAGCAAAAGCTGGACGTTTGTCTTTTTTGCTCCAAACAGCCGCCGAAAGTGAAAAAAGGTGCTTTTGAGGATAGCGTGCGCAGGAAAGCAGAGAGGGCCAAATTGTCTGGGGCATTTGAAGGGTTCAGGAGGCAGTGAGAAGCAGCATCACTTTCCCCGCTGGCACCTTTGCTGTGGCAGCAAAAGCTGGACGTTTGTCTTTTTTGCTCCAAACAGCGCCGAAAGTGAAAAAAGGTGCTTTTGAGGATAGCGTGCGCAGGAAAGCAGAGAGGGCCAAATTGTCTGGGGCATTTGAAGGGGTTCCAGGAGGCAGTGAGAAGCAGCATCACTTTCCCCGCTGCCACCTTTGCTGTGGCAGCAAAAGCTGGACGTTTGTCTTTTTTGCTCCAAACAGCGCCGAAAGTGAAAAAAGGTGCTTTTGAGGATAGAGTGCGCAGGAAAGCAGAGAGGGCCAAATTGTCTGGGGCATTTGAAGGGGTTCCAGGAGGCAGTGAGAAGCAGCATCACTTTTCCCCGCTGGCACCTTTGCTGTGGCAGCAAAAGCTGGACGTTTGTCTTTTTTGCTCCAAACAGCGCCGAAAGTGAAAAAAGGTGCTTTTGAGGATAGCGTGCGCAGGAAAGCAGAGAGGGCCAAATTGTCTGGGGCATTTGAAGGGGTTCCAGCAGGCAGTGAGGACCAGCATCACTTTTCCCCGCTGGCACCTTTGCTGTGGCAGCAAAAGCTGGACGTTTGTCTTTTTTCCTCCGGAGGGCGCCGAAAGTGAAAAAAGGTGCTTTTGAGGATAGAGTGCGCAGGAAAGCAGAGAGGGCCAAATTGTCTGGGGCATTTGAAGGGGTTCCAGGAGGCAGTGAGGACCAGCATCACTTTTCCCCGCTGGCACCTTTGCTGTGGCAGCAAAAGCTGGACGTTTGTCTTTTTTGCTCCAAACAGCGCCGAAAGTGAAAAAAAGCTGCTTTTGAGGATAGACTTTTTCAGGAAAGCAGAGAGGGCCAAATTGTCTGGGGCATTTGAAGGGGTTCCAGGAGGCAGTGAGAAGCAGCATCACTTTTCCCCGCTGGCACCTTTGCTGTGGCAGCAAAAGCTGGACGTTTGTCTTTTTTTGCTCCAAACAGCGCGGAAAGTGAAAAAAGGTGCTTTTGAGGATAGAGTGCGCAGGAAAGCAGAGAGGGCCAAATTGTCTGGGGCATTTGAAGGGGTTCCAGGAGGCAGTGAGAAGCAGCATCACTTTTCCCCGCTGGCACCTTTGCTGTGGCAGCAAAAGCTGGACGTTTGTCTTTTTTGCTCCAAACAGCGCCGAAAGTGAAAAAAGGTGCTTTTGAGGATAGCGTGCGCAGGAGAGCAGAGAGGGCCAAATTGTCTGGGGCATTTGAAGGGGTTCCAGGAGGCAGTGAGGACCAGCATCACTTTTCCCCGCTGGCACCTTTGCTGTGGCAGCAAAAGCTGGACGTTTGTCTTCATTCCTCCGGAGGGCGCCGAAAGTGAAAAAAGGTGCTTTTGAGATAGCGTGCGCAGGAAAGCAGAGAGGGCCAAATTGTCTGGGGCATTTGAAGGGGTTCCAGGAGGCAGTGAGAAGCAGCATCACTTTCCCCGCTGGCACCTTTGCTGTGGCAGCAAAAGCTGGACGTTTGTCTTTTTTGCTCCAAACAGCGCCGAAAGTGAAAAAAGGTGGCTTTTGAGGATAGAGTGCGCAGGAAAGCAGAGAGGGCCAAATTGTCTGGGGCATTTGAAGGGGTTCCAGGAGGCAGTGAGAAGCAGCATCACTTTTCCCCGCTGGCACCTTTGCTGTGGCAGCAAAAGCTGGACGTTTTTGCAGCGCCGAAAGTGAACTTTGGGAAAAGCAGAGAGGGCCAAATTGTCTGGGGCATTTGAAGGGGTTCCAGGAGGCAGTGAGGACCAGCATCACTTTTCCCCGCTGGCACCTTTGCTGTGGCAGCAAAAGCTGGACGTTTGTCTTTTTTGCTCCAAACAGCGCCGAAAGTGAAAAAAGGTGCTTTTGAGGATAGACTTTTCAGGAAAGCAGAGAGGGCCAAATTGTCTGGGGCATTTGAAGGGGTTCCAGGAGGCAGTGAGAAGCAGCATCACTTTTCCCCGCTGGCACCTTTGCTGTGGCAGCAAAAGCTGGACGTTTGTCTTTTTTGCTCCAAACAGCGCCGAAAGTGAAAAAAGGTGCTTTTGAGGATAGCGTGCGCAGGAAAGCAGAGAGGGCCAAATTGTCTGGGGCATTTGAAGGGGTTCCAGGAGGCAGTGAGGACCAGCATCACTTTTCCCCGCTGGCACCTTTGCTGTGGCAGCAAAAGCTGGACGTTTGTCTTTTTTGCTCCAAACAGCGCCGAAAGTGAAAAAAGGTGCTTTTGAGGATAGCGTGCGCAGGAAAGCAGAGAGGGCCAAATTGTCTGGGGCATTTGAAGGGGTTCCAGGAGGCAGTGAGAAGCAGCATCACTTTTCCCCGCTGGCACCTTTGCTGTGGCAGCAAAAGCTGGACGTTTGTCTTCATTCCTCCGGAGGGCGCCGAAAGTGAAAAAAGGTGCTTTTGAGGATAGCGTGCGCAGGAAAGCAGAGAGGGCCAAATTGTCTGGGGCATTTGAAGGGGTTCCAGGAGGCAG
>NW_028127403.1:0-5000 GCF_965231255.1 Vanellus vanellus
CCCCCCCCCCCCCGCCACCGCCCGAGCCCCTCGCCTGCCACCGCGTGCGCGACGTGACGTGCCCCGCCCCCCAACGGCACACCACCACCCCCCCCCACCACCACCACCACCACCCACCCCCCCCCCCAAACTTCCCCCTCCACCCCCGCCCGCCGCCAACGGGTTTCTCGTGCCCCCGGGGAACGGACGGTGGGAGACTTTAGGACCCGGCGGAGCCCCTGGCGGCTCCGTGCCCGGGCCGGGAGAGGGGACTAGCCGGCGGTGTGCGGTCTCTAACCCCCGGCTGCCGTGTCTCTACCCTGCCGTGCCCGTGCCCCGGCTCCCGCCTTTCCTTCCCAGTCACTCGCCCGCCCCTGCTGCGGGTCGAAAACCAAATGAACGCGAAACGCCGGGGGGGGGGACGGGGACGGGGGACGGGGGACGGGACAGACACCACACGACGGGGGACGGACGGATGGACCCCACCGAAAAAAAAAACCCGCCCGACCCGGAATCTTCTCCGAAGAGAGACGACCCCACCACCACCACCACCACCACCACCACCACCACCACCACCACGCATACACCTCCCCCCCCGCCTACCAGGCTCCCCGCCTGCTCGCCGACCTCTCTCGCCTGCCTCTGCACCAGCATCCCTTCCCCGCCGCTGCTGCCGCCCCTGCGACCGAGCGCGGGACCGTTGGCGCGGGCGGGAAGCGACGCCTTTTGACCGCGGGCGGGGGTCCGCATGCGCTTGCGCAGGGCGCGGGGCTGCGCCCCCCCACCCCACCCCACCCCCGCCGCTCCGCGGCGCCGGGGAGTCTGCGGTCCAGGGGGGAGGCCTGCGGCTCCGGGGACGGAGTGAGGGGGAGAGAGCCGCGCCCTCGAGGCGGGGGTGCGAGTGCACGGGGGTGCAGGGCGTCTGCAGCCTGGCAGACACAGGTTTTAATCTATTTCTCGTAAACACACTCCCCACCACCACCACCACCACCACCACCACCACCACCACCACCACCACCACCACCACCACCACCTCCCCCCACCCCCCCACCCCGACCCCCACCCACCAAAATAAAAATCAAGACGAAACCAAAGGGCGGCAGGGGGAAAAAGCACACACGCCGACCCCCCCCCGACCCCGACCCCGACACCACACCCCCCCCCCCCCCCAACCCCAGACGAAACAAAACCTCACACCGCCAAACCGAAAAATAAAAAACACAAAAACTCCAAACAAAAACAAAACCCAAAAGCCGGCGAGCGCCCGCCTGCGGGCGCCTGCCGCCGCCTCTACCCGCACCCCCGCCAGCCAGGGAGGGAGAAGAGCCGGCCGGGGTCTGCTCGGGCACACTTGCCGCGAGCCGCGCGGCGGGGCCGGGCCGGGCCGGGCCGGGCGGGCGGGCGGGCGGACGGTAAAGACGAAGAACGCTTTTCAAGCTTTCGTGTTCACGTCGTACGCTTCCTCTTCTATCGAAACCAGCCAGGAGACATTCACTGTTGCACGGGGCAGCGCCTTGAAACGCGCTCCCTTGTATCAGCTCCGCTTAAATCTTGGAAACGGGGACGGGGGCACGGGGTGGGGTGGGGGACGCACACGCCACCACGACCACGACGGACGACACACGCGCGGCCCCACCGCCGCTGAACCCCGCCGGGAGAAACGGGCTACGGCCGCCGTTCGGCGGCTTCCCGGTCTACCCGGCTCCAGAGCACGCGAGTGGTCGGCAGGTCCAGCCGGCTCTGCAGCCAGCCGCCACGTATACCCCGGCAGCGGGCGGGCGAGGGCGGCCAAGTCCACCCGGCTCCGGCGGGACTTGGCCGCCAGGTCTACCCGGCTCCGGCGGGCGACTCGGCCGCCAGGTCTACCCGGCTCCGGCGGGCGACTCGGCCGCCAGGTCTACCCGGCTCCGGCGGGCGACTCGGCCGCCAGGTCTACCCGGCTCCGGCGGGCGACTCGGCCGCCAGGTCTACCCGGCTCCGGCGGGCGACTCGGCCGCCAGGTCTACCCGGCTCCGGCGGGACTTGGCCGCCGTCTCGTCCCGGCAGGTGGCGCGCGACGGCGGCGGCCAGGTCTACCCGGCTCCGGCGCGCGACGGCGGCGGCCAGGTCTACCCGGCTCCGGCGGGCGACTCGGCCGCCAGGTCTACCCGGCTCCGGCGGGACTTGGCCGCCGTCTCGTCCCGGCAGGTGGCGCGCGACGGCGGCGGCCAGGTCTACCCGGCTCCGGCGGGCGACTCGGCCGCCAGGTCTACCCGGCTCCGGCGGGCGACTCGGCCGCCAGGTCTACCCGGCTCCGGCGGGACTTGGCCGCCGTCTCGTCCCGGCAGGTGGCGCGCGACGGCGGCGGCCAGGTCTACCCGGCTCCGGCGCGCGACGGCGGCGGCCAGGTCTACCCGGCTCCGGCGGGCGACTCGGCCGCCAGGTCTACCCGGCTCCGGCGGGACTTGGCCGCCGTCTCGTCCCGGCAGGTGGCGCGCGACGGCGGCGGCCAGGTCTACCCGGCTCCGGCGGGCGACTCGGCCGCCAGGTCTACCCGGCTCCGGCGGGCGACTCGGCCGCCAGGTCTACCCGGCTCCGGCGGGCGACTCGGCCGCCAGGTCTACCCGGCTCCGGCGGGACTTGGCCGCCGTCTCGTCCCGGCAGGTGGCGCGCGACGGCGGCGGCCAGGTCTACCCGGCTCCGGCGGGCGACTTGGCCGCCGTCTCGTCCCGGCAGGTGGCGCGCGACGGCGGCGGCCAGGTCTACCCGGCTCCGGCGGGACTTAGGCGCATTTCCGGGGGTGACGGGTAGACCTGTTGTCGTCACCACCTCCTCCGAGCTGCCGAAGGGGTCGCTGTTTTTCGCTGCCTCCAGTTACCTCATCGTAAAAGTCGGCGTCGCTGGCGCGCCTCCCCGCTGGGAGGTGGCGGCGTTCTTCGACCCCTCCAGGGGCGGCGCCTTACCTGTCCGTACTGTAGGGGCGAGCGGTGACTCGCCTCCGGAGAAGGGCTAGGGAGCGGCTGCCAGCGCTCGTGGGTCGGCCGGCCGAGCGGAGCGCTGCGTATGCCGCGGAGCAGGGCGAAGACCGGCGACCGGCGGCGGTCGCCGGCACTCGAACGCGCACGGGCCGGGGTAGCGGGGGGTGTGCAGTCTTTGCGGCGGCTTCCTTCTCCCCGGTGCCGGAGGGAACCCGATGACGGCGGACGTTGCTGCTGGCGCGTGCCACAGGCAGACGGCCGGGGGCTTTGGGAGCCTGCTGTGGCTTTCTCTCGCCCCGGAGGTCCCGGTGATGCGAGGGAGGGGTGAGGGCGGCAGGACCACCTCGTCGTTTTTTTTTTTTTCCTCTGGCCTTAAGCCGGAGCCCGCCGAGAGAGCGGGGGGCCGGTTCCGCTGGGCAGCAGCCGAGCGCGAAGCGGCCCGCTGTTTTTCGGGGTCTGGTGTGGCTTCCCCAGCCGCCCAAGGGCCCGAGGATGGGTGTGTGTGTGCAGGCGGCGGCGCCGCCGCCTCGACTCCCCTTTGTCCTCACGTTTTTTTTTTACCCCCCCCTTTTTCGAGCCATACGAGGTGCTGCACGGCAAGGAGAACGGTGTCTGGCCCTGCGTGGTTTCTGGGGAGCGCTCGTTGAGAAGGTTGGCACCGGTACGGGGCAGGTGGCGGCACCTCATCCCTTCTTTTTAACTCCGGCCCTAAGCGGGAGCCCGCCGAGCGGGGAGAAAAGTGAAAGCGGCTGCCGGCCGCGGTGGCCGGCAGCCCCGGGCGCATAAACGGCCCGCTCCTTTTCGGAGCCTGCCGTGGCTTCCATGGCCGCCGAAGGCCCAGGACGGATGGTGTGGGCGAGGCGGCGGCGCCTCTACCCCCTTTTCCTCCTGTTTTTTTTTTTTCCTTTTCCCCCTCTACCCCCCCCCCCCAAGTTTTCCATCCATACGAGGTGCACGGGAAAGCCGCAGCGCCCGTCCTTGAGCGGCTTCTGGGGAATGCTCGGTGAGCGGGCGTGCACCGGTTTGCGGGGCAGGTGGCGGCACCTCGTCCTTTGCGTTATCCTCCGGCCCTAAGCTGGAGCCCGCCGAGCGCGGCGGGGGGGGAGTTCCCAGAAAAGAAGGGCAGCCGGTCTCGGTTGAGAGGGCGTGCACCGGTTTACGGGGCAGGTGGCGGCACCTCGTCCTTTGCGTTATCCTCCGGCCCTAAGCTGGAGCCCGCCGAGCGCGGCGGGGGGGGAGTTCCCAGAAAAGAAGGGCAGCCGGTCTCGGTTGAGAGGGCGTGCACCGGTTTACGGGGCAGGTGGCGGCACCTCGTCCTTTGCGTTATCCTCCGGCCCTAAGCTGGAGCCCGCCGAGCCGGGGCGGGAGAATCCGGCTGCCGGCCGCGGTGGCCGGCAGCCCGAGCGCATAATGGCCCGCTGTTTTGTTTTGGTTTGGTTTTTTTTGGCGCCTGCCGCGGCTTCCCCGGCTGCCGAGGGCCCGAGGATGGGTGTGGGCGAGGCGGCGGCGCCTCGTCGCCCTTCTCCTCGATGTTTTTCGTTTCGAAGGGGTTTTGTCGGGCGTGTGTCGTCCCCCGCCACCACCTGCTTTTGTTTCATTTTGTCCTGTCCCGTCTGGGCTTGTTTTCGTTTATCCCTGGGGTTTTTTTCTGGCCTTCTCCCCCCCCCCTCCCCGTGTTTTTCACCCCCCCGTGGGGAAGCTGTTCCCTGTGGGGCGACGAAGGCCGGCGGCGGTCGCCCGGTACTCTCGAACGCTAGAAAGCGAAGGGAGAGCGAGCCTCAGCGGCTCCTCTCCGCCCCTTTGGAATCTCGCTTAAGGGAAGCGTTGTCCGGAGCCGGGTGGACGGCGGCGTCTCCCGCTCCGCTCCCACCGTGTTGAGCGAGGTGGGGCGGGCAAGCAGGCGGTGCTCGCCGAAGCGGTCCAGCCCAGGGTGCGTCGGGGGAGGCTCCACGGCGAGGCGGCTCTGCCGCGACGGAGGCCGCGCGGCCTCCGCTTCCTCGCTCTCCCCCTTTCCCTTTGCCGATCGATGTGGCGCTCGGGGGCGCGTGGGGGAGGCTTCGCGGC